>NC_068281.1:38690570-38985570 GCF_025860055.1 Xyrauchen texanus | reverse complement strand
TCGTCCATGAGTCACTGAAACATTGCCGGGGCCCCAAACAAACTGAACAGAATGTTAACGAATTAGTGTAAGCCAAATGGAGTGGAAAAAGCTGTTTTTTCTCGGGACATGGGAGTCAAGGGGATCTGCCAATATCCCTTCATTAAAGCCGAATAAAAAAGCGAGCCACACCTAACCGATCAAGCAGCTCATCAATGCGAGGCAGTGGGTATGCATCACATTTAGACACTGTGTTAACTTCTCTATAGTCCACACAAAATCTCTTTCGGAATCCCAACTCGGGAGATAATTTTAAAGAGAGCCTCCACAACACTGCATGCTGAAATTTTGCATAATCCACCAAGACTAAAATAAAGCGATGCCTTGTGCTGTCCATTCTAATGGCCCAACGAGGTCCATACCAATCCTGTCAAAGGGAACCTCTATCAACGGAAGGGGGTGCAATGGCTCTTTTGTACGCACCACCTGCATACATCTCCGCGAATGCCCGGCCAATAAAAACATGCAATGAGACAGTTCAGTGTCTTATCGTGTCCTAAATGTCCCACCATTGGGTTATAATGAGCTGCCTGGAAAACCAATTCCCAGCGGCTTTTCTGAATTAACAACTGTGTTGTATCTGCTTTTGTTTGAGAATCCTGTGTCCCTCTATAAAACCTATATTTAATAACCGAAAAGTATGGATAGGAAAGTGCAACACTGGGCTGAAGCTTTTGACCATCAATTACTCTCACTTGGTCAAAGGCATATCTGAGAGCCTCGTCTTTTGTCTGCTCCAGAGGGAAATCCCCCATGGGGTTTTCTAGGATGACTGGAGGGGCGTAGCCCTTACATTTCTCCAGGTTTCCCTGACATGAAGCTGATGTTGACAGCTCAAGCAACGTCTCCCCAGCCAGCGCAGCACAAATCCCATACCGAATTACTATATCGCAGGACCCATTTGCACACATTCCCCTTAATAATGTGTGAAATGCTGGCCAATTCATACTGAAAATCAGTGGATGGTTGAGGCAGGGACTAACCACCATCTCTATTCTATTTTCTTGTTCCTGGAATTGAACTGTAACAGGTACTAAAGGGCATTCATGTATATCCTCATGCACACAACTCACCTTCACCCAACATGCTGTACCCAAAGCCTCACCTTGAACCAAGCTTTGGTGAATTGAAGTCTGATTCCAACCTGAATCCACCAAGGCTTGGTATGTACCCCCTTAGATACTCACTGGTATGCAGTATGTCCCTGCTCAATCAGGGGTGGCTTGTGACATCCATCACTGGGCATTGTTCCTGAATGTGTCCTGGTTCCTCGCAGTGCCAGCAAGGAACCCAGACTTTACCTCCACACCTGTGGCCCTAGATTTACCAACCTGGTGGGAAGGGTGAACAAAAACAAATGGGTTCGGGGCAAAAGAAACACCCCGGGTCCAGGGAGACGGCTTAGGGAAAATAGAACATTATGGGATGGGGAAGGGGAAGAGAGCGAGAGAGAGAGAGAGAGAGAGAGAGAGAGAAAGAATCACCGTCTCCCGGATGCACTGCCAAGTGGTCCTCCGCCAGCTGGACAACCTTCTCCAGTGATGCCAGAGACACACTGGCACTGAAATGCTTCAGCACCACCAGATTGATGACTCCATTGGTGCCACAGTCATCAGCCAGCATCCACCTCCATCATGGATCTGTTGGGGCAAAGGCAAACGAGCTGCCTGACTTCACAAATGTCAATGCCCAGAAACGCTAACGGTGCTGATCGAGGTTACGGCCAACCTGTTGCAGGATGGTTCGTTTCAGGTCTCAGTTCTCCAGCAGGCTCATGATAGGTAGCTGGTGTGCCACAAGCAGAGCCTCCCCTGACAACAGCGGTGACAGACGGACTGCCCACTTGGCTCAGGACCACCCCGACACCTGTGCGGCATGTTCAATGAGTTCTATAAAGGCTTTTGGGTCATCCTGTGGTCCCATTTTTGCCAGCGTGGTTTGAGGCACCACAGGCATGGTCAGGGTCACTGCAGTAAGCACTAGAGTAAGCTCTGGAAAACATGTCGGTCCTCTGCCTGGGCTTGCATCATGGCCTGGAACCATTGTTCTTGTTCAGCCCGCAGCTCCAGGAGGGCCTGATGTTGCATCTGGTGGATGCCAGCGAGGGTTTGGACGATCATGGCCAGCGGCGAGGACTCCATGACAGTGAGCTTTTACGTTTAGTTTTCAGCACCACTGTGACAAATCCCTTTTTGTTCTCGGAATGAGGAAGTGGGAGATGTTGTGTCTCATTCCAAATGCAGTCTTTATTCTGATAATTTTCAGTATATCTACACACTCAATATTTGCTTTTCAGCAGAGCGCTCTTTGGTTCACACACACGCTGGAAGCTCAGCTTTTTCTCCCTCTGCCACCATCTCCTCCCCTTTTATCTATGTGTCACAGCACACTGGGAACACAAACAGGTGTTAGCATAGGTGTAAATCCTTAACCATTCAGCCTTCATGGACCTCACTCTCCACAAATCTGTATACGATCACACCACCGCCTCCACACTTTTTCTGGTTTTCCACCAGGGTGTTGATAGATCCATAACATCTTTATACTTCTTTATTTTTGTAAAGAAAAGTAATACATAGCTCTTTTTTAAAAAGTAATTTGTTTTACAGCCAATACAATGCAATAAAGTTACTCAAAGACCAAAGTCATTTGTTTAAGTGAATGATAACAATGCAGAACTTCTGCACCAACTTGAAAGAACTCAAGAATGAATAAAGGAACAAAAGAATGTGTAATAATGGGGAAGAATATATCTCTACGCTTGTCCATATTAAATGGGGATTTTTACCTGAAGTACTGCAGGGATTGCACGCTATCTTTAGATGCAGATTCTGATGCAATTTCTCCCTTTGTTGTTATGAGATGATGAAACAAGAGACAACATTCACCCACTCCTCTAGCTGCTGAAAGGTTGTAAGACTCAAATGCCACTCACCGCTAAGCCATGTTGCCTCAGGGTCGTGGGCCTGGAGCTTTCCATTGAAGAGATTCTCAATGGTAACTTTCTTTTTGGAAGCCAGACTGTCATCCTCACCTGTGAACAGAAGATTTCTACAATAATACAAGAGCAGACTAGAAAAGGAAAGTTTGATGTTGGCTTGACATAGCCTTGCCTGAACGTGTAAAATAGTTTTACATTTTAAAAACAGATCAAGAATAAAGTCCAGCCGGTTTCCCAATATCATTACAAATCAAGCTCTTCAGGTCATAGGAACCTGTGTCATATGTTATGTAATAATGAGGTTGCATCTATTTCCAAAACATTTATTAAAATTAAAATGGATTTTATGTGGCTCGTTCTACTCTATGTAGTTGTGAAATATACACTAGAGGCGCAACAACAGCGATTTTTATTCACTTTCATACAAATCACAATTAAAAAGCAGATCAACAGTTCATAAACAAAATTATTTTTCACTCTGTTACTCACAAAATCTTATGACATAATAACACTTTTACTATAATGCATGTTTTAATAGATGATACATTTAAATTTTTGCTTTACAAAAACGAATACATTTGCAAGCTTATTCCAATGTAATTTGCATGATAGCTAAGTAACATAGTGTTAGACTTTGAACACGGAAGACCAAGGCTAGGGTTAGGTTAGGTGCCACAGAAGCACCAAGATTTTTTATCTCACATTTGCTTTTATGACTTTTTTTATGTGGTTAAATTACAATGACACTAAAGGTTTAAATGTAGGATTTAGGGTATGGTTGTTGGTTTTGTTTCTTTAAAACTAGAAAAACAGATGAGTTTTTCAAGGTTGATGCTCTATCATCTCATATTAGCATTTTATGACACCATTAGTTAGGTTCACTTTAAAGGTTTCGGTTTGAGAGGTAGGTTTTGTTAATTGAAAACTTCATAGAGCATTAATCTGGAAAACCTCACCTTTTTGGGAGCACAACACATACAGCACCACACATTAGGGTTGCTCCGATACCAACATTTTGGCTTCGGTATGACACCAGCCCTGGTACCTTGGTATCGATACTAAATCGATACTATATCAACAAATAAAAAGCCTAAGATCTTTGATGAAATTACCCATAAAATTACTTGATTAAAAGAACAAGAGACAAATTGTGATATTGCTTACAGATGATTGTTACGACCTCAAGATATTTGAAAAAGGAAAGGTAACGTACATAATAAAAATTAGTGAACAAGGCCACTGCTGTGAACTAAATGTATTAATTCACTCAGGACAACGTATAAACAAAATCAAACAACATACCAACTAAGATAATAATAATAAGAATACAACCATTTAATATTATACAGTTGTTATTTTGAGTATTATTGCTACTTTTTGAACATTACATTTTTATAGATTAGTTATATATTTATGTCAATAATTTCACACTTCCTGTTGAATAGAGCTTTTGTAGTGGGACTTTTATTTTGACAGACAGGGTTGCCAGATTGGGCGGTTTCCCGCCCAATTGGGCGGTTTTGCAATCTTTTTTGCGGGCAAAAATGGGTTTGGGCGGGTGGATAAAAATAGGGCTGGTTTCGGATCAGTTTGGCGGGTTTTTGTAGCCGAAACATCGGTACTTCAGATCCTTCTTTCGGCGACTCTCTGTTCAGTAGCCTACTCTCACTCACTCACACACACACACACACACACACACACACACACACACACACACACACACACACACACTACAGGTCTGGCTGACGTGCCCCCTAAACTCACAACAGACACTCCCTCCCTTCAGCTCACGTCACGCACGCCGGCATCGCCCTCCCCTCAAACACACTAGATTGCGCGGGGTTTTCAAACTTAGCTAGCTGACTGACACTGACAATATGCCAAAGTGGGCAAAATATAGAAAAAGTTACAGGAAAGACTGGGAAAGAGATCCAGACTTAAAGTCATGGATTGCACCGGGTGCAGAAGAAAGAAAGGCACACTTTAAATACTGCAACGCTGATATCCGTGCTCATTTAAAAGATCTTAAAGATCATGCAGCCACCAAGAAGCATAAGGCAAGGTGCCAGCCAACGGTCAGACAGTTAGCAGAGTGGGTGAGTCCAGTAACCCTGACAACAATGACCAGAAACGACGAGAACTGCGGATAGCAACGTACATTGCGTGCCACACTGCCATTAATGCTGTTGATGAACTATCTGATATACTGAAAGACGAGACAGGTGCATTCCAGATGCACAGAACAAAAATCTAAATCACCTCTCTGTATTGTTCCAGAGACATGGCTCTTCTCATTCAGCACTGCGGGAAAAATATAATTTCCGGGTTTGGCCTTAGAATGAATTAATATGGAAATTTTTTCCATATTAATTTGTGAATATTTTAAATGTTTAATAAAGGGGCAAAGAGTCATAAACAATGCGTCAAGATTTATTTTTTATTTATTTTATAAAAATAAATATTTATTATATATTTATTTTATTTATTATACTATATATATATATATATATATATATATATATATATATATATATATATATATATATATATATATATATATATTTATTTATTTTATTTTTTTTTTTTTAACTGCAGCATTTGCAGTTCAATTTCACATTTTGGTGTTCAACTTTGTGTTTTAAAAATACAACAACCGTTAATTTTTGATTACAGGTTAAAAAAGGAAAAACGAATGGACGCAAAGTACACGGACCAATGGGTAATTTTAAAACTCGTTAATGATTATCATGTGTTTAAACGAGAAACCATAGCGAGAAACAAGCCAGAACAAATTTGGGCGGTTTTTTTGTGCATTCTCGCGGTTTTTGACGAGGTATTGGGCTGGAAAACCTTGCTGGCATCTGGCAACCCTGTTGACAGACCTTTGAGTTTTTCCTGTTTTTGATGGGTCAGTTATATTAAGCTTCCCATTAATGCTGTGATACAGTACTCCTATCATGTCTCTCGAGCTGAAATCCCCTAGCTGCACCGGAGGAGTTCATTTAAGTTTTAACAGCCGTTTAAACTCTAAACACACTTCATGAAAATGAAGCACCATTAGTGTGTTGTGTGCCTGTGTGTGTGTTGTGTTGTGTGTGTGTGTGTGTGTGTGTGTGTGTGTGTGTGTGTGTGCGTGAAGCAGAGGACAGAGCAGAGCGGCACCTCTCGTTCACTCTGTAGCATTCAGCACATGTGAATCTATACTGTTTAATTAAATTAAATCCTTCTTCTGTTTAATGATCACACTTGGCCATACCCAGAGGTTTTTTATTTTATTTTCAAAAGAGTCATATCTAATATAATTTTGCTAATGACAGCATACTGTTATATGGTACCGAAATTAGCAACAAGATGATATCGTACCATTTAAATGTTTTTGATATCGCAATACTTTGTCAGTACCATGATGAAACACATTTCATCATGAAACTGTTGTGATACATGAAACAAACCACATAATATAATTTAGTGAAAACCTTGCAACAGTCACATGATTTTAAGAAGATAAGGCTGCAGCTTTTGCATAAATCTAGTTTGTCTTTCAAACACAAAATAGTAAATCAAATAAAAATCAAAAATCAATAAAAAACAAATTAAAATCAAGAATATTTCTGAACAGCTATTACGCCTGTTTTACATCACATGGCAAAGCTGTGCGTGAGCCGAATCCAAGCAGTGCTTCAAAACTATTTTTTAGTACTTGTACTTTTACACCAGCAACGTTCTATATGGAAAATCAAGTTCTAAAATTCTTATCAGGTGTGAGCTATTGATTTTCATAGCACCCTTTTAATTTTGCAAACCCTTGTCAAAAGCCCACATGCAAACTCAGATGAGGCAATAATGACACCTAAAGTGCACCATAGGTCTGTAAGTTTGCCGCATAACCCCAAGGACACAAGCTTCATTAACAAACAGTCTTCTGATGCAAGGTGTCCGTGTATAAAGCCTACAGTAGTAGGCTGAAAACACCCATGTAGAAGATAAGCAGGAAGAAATGGGTTAAGGAGTTAAAGGAGTACACTGTGGGCTCAGGCCAGAGCAGAAGCACCAAGCAGAACAAGTGCCAGAGTCCCAGGGCAACCTATGTAGGCATAAGATGAGACCATTCCAATCGTCCATCAAACCCTTGGCACAAAAGACATGATCAAGGCCTTCTACTCTGTGCATGTAATCTTTTCTCCACAATCTCTTCTGCCCTACAAGCACTATTTCTCTTACTGAGTCGGAGATGTCTTGAGATTTGTCATCTAAGAATCTGCATACTTTCCTGGTGATTGCAGTGTCAACATGTTTATGTACTGTGCAGTGCAATAAATAAGACCATCAATTTTATCCACTCATCTCAGTCTGCTGCATCAAAGTAGTGTATTGGCCTTGCCAATCCTCTTGCTGTTTCTGAGGGCACTAGTTATTGAAGCACTAGAGCCACTGTAGAGCCACTTTTTAATTGCACTGTGGTCAGGATTGCACCATATTGTATAAACAGATGGCAAACCTGCTGCTTTATTTTTCCCAGTTTCTTGGTTTCCTTAGTCAGCATACCATCTGGAAGCCCTTAATGATAGTGTTAGAATTGGGAATCAATTAGTTTAATCAAGCATCTGAGCAACACTCAATGCAGCACTCGTAAAACTGTCACTGACCCGTCAGCATAATTAGCTTCTCCATCTTGCCACTAAGGGATCTTACATTTGCCAGTTTGACAGAAGGTAGAAAAGTCTACACCGTCTCTTATGCACCTCCTACTCCCTTTTAATTCTGCAAATTGAATATTTTGTCCCCTAAAATCAGTCTATGCTATCTGAAACCAACACACACACAAGTGGCCAAAGTTGGAACTACAGTTACAGTGCAATTACTTGAACAAGTTGGAGAGTTGGAGACATTGGTGTTCAAGTGCTTCAAAAATGTATTCAATGTTATCAAAGTACTTCCCAGAGGGCAGATGACTCTGCCACTAATGCAGAGTTTATACTACACGATTTTAGGCCCGATTTTCACACGCCAACAGTTTTGTGAATATCACCGACAAAAGCCCGAAATCATAGGCAAATCGTAGGCAACTGCAGCGTTGACCTACAGCCAATGAGAGAGTAAGAAACAGGGCATGGGAAGTTTCAGTGGGAGGAGTGCTGATGAACCTGCAACAGAACATCAACTAGCATGGCTGCGGTATCAAGAAAGTCTCATTGGACCGAAGAATTGGAGGAAAAATTTGTGGAACATTGGCAGGAGCACCAGCGCTGATTTGACGATTCCTCTGAACTGTACCACAACCAGGTGGAGAAAGAGAAGAGTTGGAGGGAAATTGCCAATTCTCTTGGACAGTAAAGTAAGCAAATATGTAGTTCCCTGTCTGTCGCTCTCTTCGACGTTGTGTCGGAGAAGCGACACTAGGGGTCTCTCTGGAGCACCGAATATACCTCTGATCTATGAAAAAAGGCAGCTAGTATATACATACCCCGCCCCAGGACATATGGGTATAAAGACGAGGAAATTCAGAACATTTCTTCGGAGGTGATGGTTGTGCATGCTGTTCACTTCAAAGTCACACCTGTTCCAGTATTCCTCTGACGCTCTGCATGCTGTTGGATTGACGGCGCATTACAGCGGCTATTTCTCCTTTTTGCTCGGCAGTGCAATTTGTCCCTGGGCGCTTCGACAGCGCAGAAAAAAACTCTAAGAGAGTTATTGAAATGAGTGATTCCTCTAAAAGAGTATATTTTCATTAAAAGAGTAATACACAGTGGCGTTGAACGTCCTTTTCAGGACGCGTCTTTCTAAAAATGCCTTTCCGCCCCTGTGTATTTCTTGGATGTGGTAGAGTGCTCTCCGCTTCAGACGGCAACAGGCGTTGTCTCGTGTGTCTGGGCAGCGATCACACCAAGGCTGCGTTTGTGGATGGTTCATGCTCTCACTGCGAGGGCATGACCATGGCAATGTTGAGGTTTTCGCTTTTAACAGAAAGCAAGCCACTCCAGCATGGGCTTGACTGGTACCCTCAGTCCTCCCCACAGCCATCGCGGTTGGATGACTGGTTCCTGGGGTCTGGGCACGGCCACGACCCCCCCCGGTCCCGTTTTTCCCGGAGGTGCATGATGAGCTGACGTCACTGTGGAGTACATCACGGGTACACGACGATTCCCCTGGTGGATAGGGCTGTTGCGCTCCACCTGTGTCCCGGAAACCCTCCTGCAAGTAGATGGCAAGTCCCTGGGTAAGCACGACTTAATCATCAGGTTCCTAAGAGGCTCCCAGAGGTTAAATCCCTCCCGGCCAAACCTGTTCCTCTCCTGGGACCTCTTGGTAGTCCTCGCGGGCCTCCAGAGACCTCACTTCGAGCTGCTAGAATCAGTTGGACTCAGGGCCCTCTCTCTTAAGACTGCCCTGCTGATCGCGCTCGCTTCCATCAAGAGGGTCGGGGACCTGCAAGCGTTCTCTGTCAGTGACACTTGCCTGGAGTTCGGTCCGGCAGACACATACGTGATCCTAAGACCGCGACCGAGCTACATGCCCAAGGTTCCTACCACGCCCTTTAGAGACCAGGTAGTGAACCTGCAAGCGCTGCCCCGGGAGGATGCAGATCCAGCCCCTTCGTTGCTGTGTCCAGTACGTGCTTTGCGTACATACCTGGACCGCACGCAGAGCTTTAGATGTTCTGAGCAGCTCTTTGTCTGCTTTGGGGGACAGTGGAAAGGAAACACTGTCTCCAAACAGAGGCTTTCCCACTAGGTAGTGGACGCCATTTCATTGGCCTATCACACCCAGGCCATGCCCCCCCCCTTCGGGTCTGAGCTCACTCAACAAGGAGTGTTGCGTCCTCATGGGCACTGGCCAGGGGAACCTCCCTGGCAGACATATGTAGGGCAGTGGGTTGGGCGACACCCAATACCTTTGCAAGATTTTACAGTCTCAGGGTTGAGTCAGTATCATCCCGTGTTTTCTCAGGTCCGAGCCATTAAAACTCGGTAACACGCTGATGGGCTGGCCGGATGAATCGCTTGCATATAGCGCCCTTTCCCTCGGTTGAGGTAAAATTTTGCGTTTTTTTTTCTCCCAGGAGATCCCACGCCATGGATCCCTGGACGATTCCTCCCTAGCCCTCGTGGATCCGCAGTTCAGCGGAGGAACTCGCAGACCCAATCCACTGCGGGTACCCAATCTACCCTGTACTGGAATAGGTGCTCCACAGGGTGAGGACTCCTACACGGACTTCCCCTGTGTGTATTTTCCGCGATACAGTCCCCTTACAAAAGTGGACCCGCGTTTTCCTTAGGCAGTTCGTGTTGTAGCAACTTCCCCCTCCTTGAGGCTGGATCTACCACTGCGCCACTTTCCACGTGTCGACTAAAAACACATGTGGCGTATTCACCACTCTTACCTCCCCTTCCGGGCAGGTGTGGTCTCCGCAGAGTCTTTTCCCCCTGAAAGAATAGGAAATTGGGTAAGACCCCCTTGATGCATGTAAGGGCCCGGCCGACACAACGTCGAAGAGAGCGAAAGACGGGGAACGTCTAGGTTACGTACGTGACCTCCATTCCCTGATGGAGGAAACGAGACGTTGTGTCGTCCCTGCCACGTCGCTGAGCCGAGCCACTGTTGTGGCTGGACCATTTCCGGCTCCTCAGAAAAATCCTGAATGAACTCTAGTATTTCCTCGCATTTATACCCGTATGTCCAGGGCGGGGTATGCAAATACTAGCTGCCAACTTCTCATTGGCCTTTTTTCATAGATCAGCAGTATATTCGGTGCTCAAGAGAGACCCCTAGTGTCGCTTCTCCGACACAACGTCTCGTTCCCTAAATCGGGGAACGGAGGTTACATACGTAACCTAGACGATTTTTCGGTAGGTTACGTATTAACTAATAAAATATATGATGTCTTTAGGTGATTAAAAACATACACATCATATTCTGAAATGCATAACATATGATCATGCACTTTTTCATATATTGTATCACTTCTTGTGTGTACTCTGCTGAAGTCCAGCCAGAGTCGTTGGGGATTCGTCAATAGTGAAATGTTTTGTAATGTGCTCACCCCTGTCGCGATTCTTCGTGTAATTTGAAAACTCTACGCCTTCAATGACAAGACAGACAGTTGTGTAATATGAGCGGTACCACAATCCAACATCTTTAAAAGTCGTGTAGTGTGTAGGAGGCATAACTGGGCATAACAACAGTTTTTTTTATGGTGTGCATAGCTCCCACCATCTTGTCTGGCTTCTTGTCCCATGAGATTTACCTTCGGCAAATAACTCCCTTGCAGTGCACAGTCCACAGCCAATTACTCTAGCTGACACGAGGTGGAGGGCGATACTGTGTCTCCCCGGTGTGTCTCATTCTATTTAGAGCTCTATTGATCTGCACACACTGATCTAATCAGACTGAGTTTTTTTATTTATTTATTTTTATTAGACGACTACGCTCTCCCACATAGTTCATCTCACTACCCAATAGGCATCAATTTGGAAGGTGTTTTATGCTTTGTAACTGGGCTGAGATGGAGGAGTAAGAGCAAGAAATGTAAACATGGAAAAACACATATAGCGAAGAGGAATATGAGATAGTTTGTCTATTTTTGTTCATTACTATTTATACAACAGTTAGTTCAGTAAATCTGTTTGGCTAAGCGGCACTACAAGAGTGCTTATATTTATAATAACAGCACTGGGACGCTTTACTGTTTGTATCACCCTGCTTGTCTGCTCATGTGATAATGCTGAATTGTTACATACTTATTATTCAGCATACTATACAGGCTTTAAATTTCACACAAAAGGGCATTCGCATACCATTTTACTTACACAATGTGACATAATGTATTTTCATGTGAACAGGATATTCAAAGAGAAAAATGTAGTGAAATGTAGAGTGTGAACAGTGGACATTACCAGAACTTTTTACATGTTTTTCAGCAAGTTCCATTAAGTATACAGCTCACTCTAAATTAGTCCTGGGTTTAAAATGAGATCGCTTATTGAGGCTACTTCCAGTTTATGCTATCCAGCAATTGATCTGTATCTGCATACATATTCTATCATTCGTGTCTGGAAAAAAAATGAAAGAAAAAAACACTTAACTGAACTCTGGGGAACACAGTGACCCACTTTCCTCTTGATAGAAGTACAGTCATATTATATTCGCACTATATCAATTACCCAGGAAAATCACCATAATTGAACCTGCAATTTTGAGGAATAGATCGACTGCAGCTACTTGGCTTAGGAGACATAATGGAGTTCTCAAGTATGTTTCATTAAGTATTTAACTTTGTCTCTGATGTTTCTCCAAAAAGTTAGGAAAACATTACTGTAGAAACAAATGAGACAAGAGTAAAATGAATGTGGATAGCATATCTTAGATAATGTTTGGACTTTAAATTGCACACGTTGTTGCAGAGGCCTAATCCTACTAATTTCATTGCCATTTTACCATATGACTCGATAATGCTGATAGAAGAATATTATATACAAACATGTCTGTTTGAAGAATACAATGGTAAAGAGTGTGAGTCTATATGATCACATGTGAATTGATACAAATGTTCGGCATAGTGTTTTGGCAATGTCGTATTGATTCTTGTATTTGAAAGGTATGCAGACAGCAACACTTGCTTGGTGTGAGCAGAATGACGGAGGTGACGATCAGAGAGCAGATGACCAGGATGACTAGCAGAGCGATGGCGATTCCCTTCCAGTTCCTCTGAGAAGGACTACTCCCCACCAGCTCCTGTCAAAAACACAAACACAAGCATAAGGTCATTAAGTGACTGTTGCTTGAAAATATTCAGAAATTCAATAATGAATACAATTCTATAAATTAGCATTTGTTGAATGGGAACAATAAAGAAGGGCTTTCTGTCTATACCAAGTCTATTAAACCTTCTAAAGTCAACAAGAGAATATATTTTATAGTCTTTGTTTACTAACTTTTATTTACTTTTGCCACATTTGCAATGGATAGCAAAATATCAAACCAAGTGGGATCTTACAATTTGATGCTAGACCTAACTTCACTTTTCTGAGTCTTTTTTGTTTTTCAATTATTTTCAACCAAAAAAGCAGTTCATTTCAAGTTCACACAGGTGTCCTAGCAGTGTGACCACAGGTGTAGTTCATCACATCAACATTGGACATGTTCCACTAATGTTTGACTCAAGAGAGACATTTGAGCAAATCATATTTTGTGAAAGGTGAGATGAAATGGCAGTACATTTCATCTCACCTTAATAAATCGCAAAATATGATTTGCTCAAATGTCTATCTGTTCACCACCTAATTAAAGTCCATCGCCATGATAAAAGCATTTGCAAAATTACAGCTAATAAAAATCACAATAATGCAGTTGCACTGAGAAAAACAAGCCGCAAATACACACAGTGTTCAGTAACCATTGCTAAGTCAACAAACCATCTCAATGCAAAGCTAAATCTGAGTTCAAATAAAGGTCAAATGCCCCTTTACTGAAGTATAGGAGAATTTACAATGTATAGACCATTTCAAGCATGTAAACAAATAACAAAGGAATTAAAATGCAACTATTCCTGAAGCACTTCCGGTATTATCAACAGATCCTTTAAATAAGACTCTGAGATATTTTCCTTAAATAATGTCAAATGTTTTCCTGAAGTGATTTATCCAGATTTGTTGTTGATACTGAGCACATCTACGCGAGAGAGGCAACGAAATTGTATTTATGTAGCTTTCACCACTGAACAACATTGTCAACATTTAAAAAATTACATTTTATGATATTCATGTTAGCGTTAGTAACGTTATTCGTTTAAAATCCACTATGAATTAAGTGCATACCACTGTTGTTTTGAATGAGGGTGCGTTACATTCGGAAGTGATCATCCCTTTGCCCTTCGAGGACTTTACCATCCACTGTGAGATCTTTGAAAGGCTAAAAGGTGTGAGGCTCAAAAATAAGGGTCATACGAAACTCACTTCTTAAGTCATTTTGATTCGAAATTCTGTTTGAAGCAATGCATTACTATCATTATTGTTCTCCCTACAAAGTGCCTTTCCGAGGGTGATTCGTGCCATTTGGGGCACAGTCTGATTTCGACAACTAGCAGGAAATGTTTAAGGAACAAAAAGTTGTCAGATCCTTAAACCGGCTTAAAATGGTCCATTAGTAGTTTCGTTATTGGGCTTTGTCTAAAAACAAAGTACACACCTGTGTCTAATATGAGTTTAACATTTTAATAAATGCATACAGACATGCCTAAATCCAGCCTTTCAGCCATTACCTGAAGTATACACAGGGCCACATGGAATTTGCAGCCATTGAATTCCACAGAAAGCGATGCAAATTTCCAGACAACTGGAATGCCTGTCATCCATAAAGTTAATCAGATCAGCTGGCGTGTTTGCTTATTAAATATTGTGGCTAATTTGATTGTGCTTTCACACTGCATAAAAATGATTGTCGTAATCAGATATTTTATCTTGTTTTCCAAAATCTAAACATCATTTACTTATGAAGCTAAATTAATTTTGAGAGAAAAATATCTTGAATCAGTTTAATTTATCTTAACCAAATGGCATTTTATGATAAATTTTAAAGAATCAACCCCACTGAATTGTGTTAGTTTTAAGCTTAAAATCTTAAAGGCTTATTTGACAACCAGGTAAGAAATATACATAAACTCAATTCAAGATATATTTTCTGAAAAAGTCTTAACTTCGTATACAATTTTGCTTCTAAAGTAAATTTACAGTATATTATTTTCCAACATGTTCACACAGGAAATCTACATGTTGCTTCCGAATGTTCACACACCTGAAATCAACCCCATTATGCCAAATTACTGACTAGCCCCCAATCAGACATTTTTGCATCAATTTTTTTAGAGTTACTGATAGCATGTGAGCAACCTTGCGGGACATGGTTCTGGTCCCATGGAAACCAGGAAAGTAATCGTTTTCACATTATCATTGGTGAGCATGATTTTGAAGTTGCATTTTTGCTGTAAATAAAAGTTTTACTTCACTGATGGTTAGGTTTAGGGTTGGGGTTAGGGCTTGTGGTTAATAAAATATGCATTCCTGTTGACCGTACTACACTCACCTAAAGGATTATTAGGAACACCTGTTCAATTTCTCAATGCAATTATCTAATCAACCAATCACATGGCAGTTGCTTCAATGCATTTAGGGGTGTGGTCCTGGTCAAGACAATCTCCTGAACTCCAAACTGAATGTCAGAATGGAAAAGAAAGGTGATTTAAGCAATTTTGAGCATGGCATGGTTGTTGGTGCCAGACGGGCCGGTCTGAGTATTTCACAATCTGCTCAGTTACTGGGATTTTCTAGGGTTTACAAAGAATGGTGTGAAAAGGGAAAAACATCCAGTATGCGGCAGTCCTGTGGGCGAAAATGCCTTGTTGATGCTAGAGGTCAGAGGAGAATGGGCCGACTGATTCAAGCTGATAGAAGAGCAACTTTGCCTGAAATAACCACTCATTACAACCGAGGTATGCAGCAAAGCATTTGTGAAGCCACAACACGCACAACCTTGAGGCGGATGGGCTACAACAGCAGAAGACCCCACCGGGTACCACTCATCTCCACTACAAATAGGAAAAAGAGGCTACAATTTGCAAGAGCTCACCAAAATTGGACAGTTGAAGACTGGAAAAAAGTTGCCTGGTCTGATGAGTCTCGATTTCTGTTGAGACATTCAGATGGTAGAGTCAGAATTTGGCGTAAACAGAATGAGAACATGGATCCATCATGCCTTGTTACCACTGTGCAGGCTGGTGGTGGTGGTGTAAAGGTGTGGGGGATGTTTTCTTGGCACACTTTAGGCCCCTTAGTGCCAATTGAGCATCGTTTAAATGCCACGGCCTACCTGAGCATTGTTTCTGACCATGTCCATCCCTTTATGGCCACCATGTACCCATCCCCTGATGGCTACTTCCAGCAGGATAATGCACCATGTCACAAAGCTCGAATCATTTCAAATTGGTTTCTTGAACATGACAATGAGTTCACTGTTCTAAAATGGCCCCCACAGTCACCAGATCTCAACCCAATAGAGCATCTTTGGGATGTGGTGGAACGGGAGCTTCGTGCCCTGGATGTGCATCCCACAAATCTCCATCAACTGCAAGATGCTATCCTATCAATATGGGCCAACATTTCTAAAGAATGCTTTCAGCACCTTGTTGAATCAATGCCATGTAGAATTAAGGCAGTTCTGAAGGCGAAAGGGGGTCAAACACAGTATTAGTATGGTGTTCCTAATAATCCTTTAGGTGAGTGTACATCGTTTGCAACTAAAATACAACTCGCTTTTGGCTCCACTCTGTGGAAATTTCACTCGGAAAATTTACACTGTATGTACGTTCCATTTGTTCAACCATTCTTCCTGCTTTGGCCACTGAAAGGCAGTGAATTGAATTTCGGTAAGCACAGACTGATTTCATCAGCAAAACTTTCAACCATACTGTCACCAAATTAACAGTACGATCAGTCGTTTGACTCGTTTGAAAAAGTTTTCCCATGTTCAAATCCATTCCGCTAAATCCTACAGATTCTTGACAAAATCAGCAAAGATAAATGCTAAAATCATTTATCATGATTAGCTGTTTTGAGTGCTTAGCATTGTTTCACCACCTTGCCAGTCTCATATCTGCCTGACGAAATGTCCCTATAAAACAGAAGAACTGATGATCCCCAAGACTGCTCATTGAAAAGCCTCCTTCACTCTCTAATGGTTACATATCATTTCAGTTACAAATATTCGAGTATACAGGATTTCTAGCTCATTCTAGCTCTTTTACATTGAAGTTATAATTAATAAAACAATTCCAGTGTATAGCAAACCACATAATTTATGGTAGTGTTTGTGAATGTATTTGAACAAACCCCATATCCCAGGTCTACTATACAAATTGAAATGTGCTGAAACAGTTCACAAACTGAAGTTCACTAAGAATTTCTTTGCACATGTGGCTGAAGCTGGTAAAAAATAATTTCTGCATCATAGTATTAATTAATGTTTCTCAAAAAGCATTTAAGGATGGTGTGTATTAAAATGAAGAAATCTATAGACCAAAAAACTCTTCTGGTAGTGTGTATTCTCTCTGTACATATGCAAACGTTTGTCTGAAACAAGCAAAAGATGCAATGTCAAGGTAAATCAGGCAAGCCATCTTTAATTTCAGAATGCAATATTCTCAGCACTAAAGCAACAGCTTCACGTTGAACTCATTTGAAATAAGAATGATGCCTGTGATAAACAAAATGAAGCAGTATGTACTTCACACAGGAGACATGTAGCAGCATAGTCACGTCTACTAATGCAAGAAAAGCATCAAGTACCAGGATGTCAATTGTGAAATTTCAGCAGCTGCTTAAATAATGGCCAGTGTAACAGAATATTGGACTGGAGAATATTGGAGTCAATGTTTCCATGTCTATTTGATACTTTTCTTTCCATGCTTTGAAAATGGTCAAATTAGATGTTAAAAAGCAAGAAAATAGCCTTATGTAAATGTATTACCCATGTTTTGTTACAGATGTACAGTAATTTAATATATGGTCACACTTTATATTAGGTGTTTTTAACTACTTTCATTGAAATTGCATTTGACACAATGTACATGAATCAAGTGAGGTACATTTCAGAAAGTATTCAGAAACCCTTCGTTTTTTTTTTTTGCACATTTTATGGTGCAGCCTTATGCTAAAATGCTTTGAATTGTGTTTTTTTCTCACATCAATCTACACTCCATACCCCATAAAGACAAAGCAAAGCCACATTTTTGATAATTTTGCAAATGTATTAAAATGAAAAAAATAAAAAATGAAATATCACACACCTGTGATATTACCTGATGCAAAATGCATATCAGAGCAAAAATCAAGCCTTGAGGTCAAAATAACAGCCTGATACAGGATTGTGTTGAGGCACAGAACTGGGGAAGGCTACAATTTTTCAAGGTTCCCAAGAGCACAATGGCCTCCATAATTCTTAAAAGTAAGAGGTTTGGAACAAAACTGAGCAATCAGGGGAGAATGGCCTTAGTAAGAGAGGTGAGCAAGAACTTGATGGTCACTCTGGTTGAGCTGCTGAGATCATGTGTGGAAATTGGAGAAACTTGCAGAAGGACAACATCACTACAACACTTCACCAATATGGGCTTTATGGCAGAGTGGCCAGATAAAAGCCTTTCCTCATTGCAAGACACATGAAAGCCCGCTTAGAATTTGCAAAAAAGCACCTAAAAGACTCTCCGACTGTGAGAAACAAGATTCTCTGGTCTGATGAAATGAAGATTGAACTGTTTAGCCTCAATTCCAAGCATCATGTCTGGAGAAAACCAGGCACCGCTCATCTCCTGCACAATACCATCCCAATGGTGAAGCATGGTGGTGGCAGCATCATGCTGTGGGGGTGTTTTTCAGTGGCAGGGACTGAGGGACTGGTCAGGGTTGAAGGAAATCTGAATGCAGCAAAATACAGATATCCTTAATGAAATCTGGTCCAGAGCACTCAAGACCTCAGACAATGACCCTCAGCACACAGCCAAGACAACGCAAGAGTGACTTAGGAATAACTCTGTGAATGTCATTGAGTGGCCCAGCCAGAGCCTGGCCTTGAACCCAATCGAACATCTCTGTAGAGACCTCAAAATGGTTGTCCACCGATGGTCCCCATTCAACCTGACAGAGCTTGAGAGGATCTGCAGAGTCCCTGAATCCAGGTGTGCAAAGCTTGTTACATCATACCCAAACAAAACTTGAGGCTGTAATCTCTGCCAAAGGTGCTTCAACTAAGTGCTGAGCTAAGGGTCTGAATACTTATGTCAATGTGATATTTCATAAAAAAAATGTCAATGTTAGCAAAAATCTTTTTTTTGTTTTGTCATTATGGGGTATAGAGTGTAAATACAAATAAAAATCATTTTAAGCATTTTATCACAAGGCAGCAACATAAAATAAACAAATATATATATATATATACTGTATATATCATTGTGGAGCGGATGGGGGCGGGGGCGGGGCCGGGTCGGAATATCACGCGCAAGGTCCCTAATCGGCCAGATGAGACGCGCAAGGGACAAAATCGGCCGGTGACGATGGTTCGAGAGAGAGAGAGAATTACGGGCATGTCCGTCATGTGTGTGTTTATGTTTGTGTGTTTTGGTTGTGAGTTTCATTAAATATTATTTATATTGACAAGCCGGTTCTTGCCTCCTCCTTGCCCATCCTTAACTGTGTTACATTGGTGCGAAGCCCAGGAAGGAGGAGGGATGCCTGTCGCAGAGTCCTCGACACTGACATCCACCCTGGGGAGCGCCGCTGCCATCTGCCGGGTGACGGATTAGCCCGACCACCCGGATGCGGGGAACGGCCGTCATCCGCGGGGCAAGTGGGGACTGGATACCCCGACCGCCTGGAGCGAGGGAGCCGCTGCCGGGGGCGGAGGAGTGCCCTGCCGTCCCCAGAGACACGGAGAGGTCGAGGGAGACTGCCGTCCGCGAGGGGAGGAGGGAAGAAACGGTTGGCGTGGCTGTCGTCCGCCTGAGTGTGGAGGAGTGTTCAAGGACTACGCGACGGTACATCAGAGAACCGGTGAGTGAGCTTTTTCTCTCTCTCCTCTCTCTCTCTCTGTCGCACCGTGTTGGCCTTTTCCCTCGCCTGTTTTCTTTTTTGTTGTTGTTTTCTTCCCCTCCTGTCTCCTCCCAGGGTGAGGAAGGCGGGGATGACCACGCGTGACGCAAGATACACCCCGCCCCAGGGATAGGGGGGTGTGGGGGGGTGTACGTCATGCTGGTGGCACCCCGGCCTGAGATAACGGGGTCGGGGCCGGGTCGGAATATCGCGTGCCCGGTCCCCAAGGCGCGCAAAGGATAAAGGCGGCCGGTGACGATGGTTCGAGAGAGAGAGAGAATTACGGGCATGTCCGTGTGTGTGTGTGTTTGTTTGTTTAATATTTGTGTCTTTTGAGTTCAGTTTGCATTAAATTATGATTTATGTTGACAAGCCGGTTCTCGCCTCCTCCTTGCCCATCCTTAACAGCGTTACAATCATATGATTTATTTGCATATTAATTGCATTGCAGTGAAAATGAAGACTGGAGTGTATTAATAAATAAACTGTAATTACATGTAATACATTTTTTCTATTTTGTAATATTACTTTAAATATAAGTACAATGTTACAACACATACAGTATGTATGCAATAAGTGCATTGTATCAAATCTAAATCACCTAATATAATGTTGTACTATAGGCATAAGCATGTTTTTCCTTTTCTGAATAGTTATAAATTGACATCAATACATTCGGTTTTGCTCTATGAAGGACTATGAACACCAGTTTACAGAATTTGATGCTTTAATTTGTTCAGTGCTTGAATAAAAATAGCTTTAAACCCTCTGCCCTATCAGCTGCTGTTTCCACTGTCAATCTCTGAATCTCCTCATTTCTTACTATCAAAATGAAGGCCTTCAAGGGCCAAACTCAAATTTGTTCTAGCACAAAAGAAAGGGTAAAGCATAGCATATGGTACTCATTCGACAGATGGCTTAAAGTAGGAATACATTTATCTAATAATATACAGTATAGTCCGTCCATCCATCCATCCATCCATCCAGTGCTCAGTTATCATGCAATAAGAATAAAAAAATCTAAACAAACACAAATATTTTGAACTACGTAACATCTTTACACTAATCATGCGTGCAACATACAACGAATTGTCAAGGGTTTTTAAACATCACAGTTTTCAAAATAATCCCTTTTGTAGTAGCTTGTTTGTATGTTTGACAAACACAGAAATCTCTGTTTTCCCATGAGTGCCAATGTAATAGTCCATCAAATCTCAGACACAGACAGATGAAAACATTCTCATCTTGTACAAGAGGGATTTATTTCTTAAGTGGTGCAACAGGAGTGCACGCCTGTATTAAGCAGATTTCCACTGGGATCTGAGTGAAAGAAAGAGGTTCATGGAATTGTTTAAGTATCTCTGGCCCTCTGAACAACATCTCAACCTATGCCTTTTTTCTCCTTTTTGAAACTAGTTTTTCCTGAGGAGTTTAGGGAAATTTGTGCTTCATGGATGTACTTTGTGATTTTAATCGCATCTGAATCAAACATATCTATGCTTTTCTTGCACATAAATTATGGAAAAATTACCTGTTTTTTTTTTTTTTTTGGGCTACCGTTTAGGTGTCTTCTGAGACATCTAATCCCATCCAGATAGAAAAGTCTGGGCTTGAGGTATTTTATATTTTTCCTCATTTATTTTAACCTTTGCTAAATACTGTAACTAAAGCTAATTTTCTTATTGAGCTTCCTGATGTCCCTTTATTAAGGATTTAGACCTTTTTGCAAACTTTCAAGGTATAATCCCATCCAATTTAGCCCTCTGATTTAAAAGGAAAATTTAAAAAAAATCTGATCCCCAATAGTGTTCAGAAGTAAATTTGAAATGAAAAACATAATCTTATAATGATATACATTAATTACATATTTAAAGTTGAAGTCTGATGTTTATATACAGCTTAGCCAAATACATTTAAACACAGTTTTTCACAATTCTTGACATTTTAGAAAACATTCCCTGTCCTAGGTTAGTTAAAATCACTGCTTTATTTTAAGAATTTGAAATGTCAGAATAATAGTAGAGACAATTATTTATTTTAGCTTTTATTACGTTCTTCACATTCCCAGTGAGTCAGAAGTTTACATACACTTTGTTAGTATTTGGTAGCATTGCCTTTAAATTGTTTAACTTGGGTCAAATGTCCCATTCCTCCAGACAGAACTTGTGTAACTGAGTCAGGTTTGTAGGCCTCCTTGCTCACACATGATTTTTCAGTTCTGCCCACAAATATTACAATCAGATTGAGGTCAGGTCTTTGTGATGGACACTCCAATACCTTGACTTTGTTGTCCTTAAGCCATTTTGCCACTTTGGAGGTATTCTTGGGGTCATTGTCCATTTGGAAGACCCATTTGCGACTAAGCTTCGGTAAAAAACCGAACCGTACATTTCGTAACCCACTGTCTGGTAAGCATTGGAACCACGGTCAGTTCACATCAAGTTTAATGACGCATCTAGAGCACAAGGTTTGGTGAAGAAAACAAAGCGTCAAACAGTCAGGCACAGATACAATCTCCGGTAATTCACCTGTATGTCTCTGTAGATGAACGCTCCGCTTGTGTTTCACGTTGGTCAACTTGATGACATCACGGATATGCACACTTTGTGTGCTGTTGAAAATAGCAAGTGTAGAAAAAGAGCTGTTTATAGAGAAGCCCCCTGTGTTTACGACAGCGATGGTCAAAACACATTTACAAAACAGGCACTGTTTGAAGATATCGCTCAGCATGAGTGCTGTATACTGGTAATATATGTCAATAATGCCTGCAAGGGTTTAAAATGTGCACACAAGTTCTTCCTGTTTCCTCACGCGGCTGTAACCTATCATGAGCGTCAATAATGCGCTTTGATTAATGGCATTAAAATGCAGTTAAAGTAATAGATTGGTACTTGATTAATCATTTATGCCGACATCACCCCGGGAAAGAGCCCCAGGTGAGCCGAAACTGCACTAACTCCCTTCCATTTTTAAGCAGACACTCCTTGCTAATTCGGACAAACATGAAACAATTACTAAAGTGCTTGATGTGTTCATGTGGGATTTCCACATATGATTAAAATACTCAAGCAGCATTATCACAACATCTGTAGGTGCCAGGTTTGGGTTGATGTCTTTTATTTTGAAATTTTTACTTTCAGTTTGTTACGTCACTTGTTGTAAGACGCTCACTTTCTGTTGACCGTTTTCATTTCATTTAGTTTAATTTCATTTCATTGCTTTTTTGCTTACTTTACTGTCAACATCCATCATGTTCGTTTCAATGTTACAATAAACCATCTGGATCTGCAGTGGAAACGCGTCAACTTTTATTCCCTCTACTCAGCCTCTTAGCGGTTACTGGCTGCCGTTATAACATCCCTTAACGTATCCATTTTAATAGCAGTACTTTTATAGTGATGAACATCTTCCGTATACTGAATATCTATTGAGATGAGTTTGAGGTGCACACTATGTTGATGAATGTAGTGTATTAGAGCAGGATTAGAGAAAATATTTTGTTTTAGTTAAAGACCCTGACAAAAATTAACAATATTTTTACTATAGAAATATTTTAGTAACCATGACTGCTGTCACTATGGTTTTCTGAGCAAAAATCAGGTTTTGATACAATTAACCATGGTTTTATAACAGTAATACTTTAGTTTCCATATAGTAACCATGATTTTACTATAAATAGTAACCAGGACAGTAACCATATTGATTTTGTGGTTACTATGATTTTATTACAAATAAATTAAACTATGGTTAAATAAATCAATTAAACTATGGTTACTGTTGTAATACCATGATTTTTATAAAGGGCAAACCTGTAGAAGTGTACACCAAATAGAGTATTCTTTTGATTTGGTAGTAATATTTTTCTTTTTCTGAACAAAGCTAACACCAAAGCGTGCCGAAACCATGACCCTAAAACCGTGATACAATCCGAACCGTGAGAAAATCAAACCGTTATATCCCTAATATTAACATAATTTTCCTTCTTCACGATGCCATCTATTTTGTGAAGTGCACCAGTCCCTCCTGCATTAAAGCACGCCCACAACATGATGCTGCGACTCCATGCTTCACAGTTGGGATGGTGTTCTTTGGCTTGCAAGCCTCACCCTTTTTCCTCCAAACATAATGATGGTCATTATGGCCAAACAGTTACATTTTTGTTTCATTAAACTAGAGGACATTTCTCCATAAAGTAAGATCTTTGACCCCATGTGCACTTGCAAACTGTAGTCTGCCTTTTTTAGAGCAGGGTTTTGCTTTTGGAGCAGCGGCTTTCTTCCTTACTTAGCAGCCTTTCAGGTTACGTCGATATAGGACTCATTTTACTGTGGATATAGATACTTGTCTACTTTTTTCCTCCGGTCTCTTCACAAGGTCCTTTGCTGTTGTTCTGGGATTGATTTAAACTTTTCGCACCAAACAACGTTCATCTTTAGGAGACAGAATGCGTCTCCTGAGAGGTATGATGGCTGCGTTGTCCCATGGTGTTTATACTTGCGTACTATTGTTTGTAAAGATAAATTTGGAAATTGCTCCCAAGCATGAACCAGACTTGTGGAGGTTCACAATTATTTTTCTGATGTCTTGGTTGATTTCTTTTAATTTTCCAATGATGTCAAGCAAGAGGCACTGAATTTGAAGATTGGCCTCAAAATACATCCACATGTACACCTCCAATTCAGTACACCCCCTATCAGAAGCTAACTGGCTAATTGTCTGGCTAATAGGCTTGACATTATTTTCTGAAATTTCCAAGCTGCTTAAAGGCACGGTTAACTTTGTGCATGTAAACTTCTGACCTACTGGAATGGTGATATAGGCAATTAAAAGTGAAACAATCTGTCTGTAAACAATAGTTGGAAAAATTATTTGATTCATGCACAAAGTAGATGTCCTAAACGACTTGCCAAAACTATAGTTTGATCTATAATATTGAATATTGAATATGTGGAGTGGTCAAAAAATTTGTTTTAATGACTCAACCTAAGTGTATATAAACTTCTGACTTCAACTGCAAGTTTTATTTACAGTATTTCAATGGGTATCATGATGCACAACAGAGCACATGACCTTCCGTAATGTCCACATCCAGATAGACACTTGCATCTTAGTAAAAACTACTGAAATCCAAAAATATACCCTTTGTAAATGACTGAAAAATATTGCTCAAGATAAAGTCTGTTCCCTATGGAGCTGTATGTTTTCATGAAACAAATACCTATCAAAAACCTGTCAAGCCCGGTTTGACAGTACATGAGACAATAATTTAAGGCTTAGTCATTCTTGCTGTGAGTATAAAACATTACAAACCTCATCCATGCTTTTGGTGTTGCTCTGTGAAAAGGGTTTTGTTAGTTTGCGTTGCCTCAACAGAACAAGGGCAGCATCTTCTCATGTGGTGGTGAAAGATGAAACATATCTTCCAAAACACTGTTTTCAGTGGAACCAGGCATAAGCGATGACAATGGGCTGCGGAGATAGACGGTGTGATTGCGATAGTGACAAAGTTGGGGCTTATCACTCACTGAGGGCAGAACGATATCTGGCATGATTTCAATCGATACAAACTGTCACCATCAGCAGGGCAGGTGGATCTTTTAAGCCCCATCGGATGGGATTTCCCAGGTGTCCTTGTACGGTCGAAGCCAGTAAGGCATGGCTGAATCAGAGAGGAGTTACTCATAAAAAATTAAAGGAAGCTTGCACTTTAAAACGGTGGCTCTGAACTGATGGGTTGTGACCCAAAATTGTCACAGATCAGTTAGTATAGGGTCAAGTACAGCAGGGAAAAACAATGCTAAATGCAAATATTAAAATGCATTTGGCCATATGATCACGTGTAGTATAAATCACAAAATAACTTGGAAATCAACATTTAAAAGAAGCTAACATGCTTCCCACATCTTTGTTCATGCCAAAGGCTGTGCCTCCAATTAAACTCTATAGTATTTTGGTGAATATGTATCTGTTAGGTGATAGAAACTAGACAAATTAGACTGTTGCCAACATAGAGAGGTTGTGCAATATGGTCTACACTTATATAGAGCCTTTTTAACCATAACGGCATTCAAAGCACTTTATACTGTGACTCATTCACCCATTCATACACACATTTATACACCAATGACAGCAGAACTGCCATGCAAGGCACTAGCCTGTCATTGGGAGCAACTTGGAGTTCAGTGTCTTGCCCAAGGACATTTCGGCATGTGGAGTCATGTGGGCCAGGAATCGAACCGCCAACCCTGCAATTAGTGGACAATCCACGCTACCACCTGAGCCACAGCCGCCTCCATTCTTAAAAACCTTTAATGAAACTATACAATGTAAAAGAAAATACAACCCAGACTACATTAAATAAGGTTTCAATTGCAGCAAGAATAAACACATTTCTGTGCATTCACTGCAATTTTTTGTGTGCAGTGAATTATTAGTTTAAAAACAACTTCAATGACTGATTGACCAAAATTATAATATTCTCATCATTTATGTACTCACCCTTATGCAGTCTCAAACTTTAGTGAATTAATTTTTTCTGCATAATCTATAAGTCCATGTGGCCCAAAACTTCCAAGCTCAAAAACGACGTAAAAGGCAGTATGAATGTAATCCATAGGACTCCAGTGACTTAATCCCTGAAGTCTTCTGAAGAGATACGATTGCTTTGGGTGAGAAACAGACCAAAGTTTTAGTCCTTAATCACTCTTGAGCTTGAAAGATTTACACCCCATTGACTTATATTGTATGGACAAAAAAAACAAAACGCCTTATACATCCTTCAAAATATCTTTGTTTGTGTTCAGCCAAAGACAGAAAGTCATTTGAGTTTGAGGGGCATGAGAGTGAGTAAATGAAAGAATGATTGTTTTGGGGTGAACTATTCCTTTAAGGGAGTTTTTCTTTGGTACAATTTTGGTGTTGTTTTGGATCACCACTTTATCTCCAATATGCAGTTTTGGTCCCGAAGCAAAACCAGCTGAAAAACGCTGCTCTAAAACATGACGGATGTGAGATAGAGCAGTCTGTTAGCTCAAGTGAACGTTGTGAACCAACAACATTAGCAGTATGAAACAGACTCAAGGATGAATCTATGTCAAGCCATTAATATATAATGAATGTTAAGTTCTAAATTAAGAATGCATGCTGGCGGAGGATCAGATTCAGGACTAATCGGTCATCCCCTTAATGTCATTTTTATAAAAAAAGTTGGAGGATCTTCTATGGAGACAAAAAACCTTCAATAGGGGCAATTAGCCCATTTTCACAAAGACCAAAGGGCCAGAGGGACCAAAGAAACAGATAGCATGGCATATAGCACAACAAGAGGCCAGCTTTAAAGAACACCCTCAGTTTATGATGTGGTTCAGACTAAAGAGGCAACTGAGAGCTTTTCATCTTATAATTGAACAGACACAAACCTTCTTGATCATGCTCAGGAATATCACATTTCTCTATATAGCAAAATAGTATACGTGTATATATATATATATATATATATATATATATATATATATATATATATATATATATGCAAAGAGTTTTCCAGACACTGGGACAAAGTATTAGTCTACTAAAACTCACTGCTGAAGAGATATCTTTGTTTTGTGTTTATCATCCTGTCTGCTCTGCTCTCTTTACTTAGAAGCTGTTATAAATAACTCTAATAATGTTAGAAGATAAATAATAGAATTGTTCTTGTAGGTAGTGAAATGTTAAAGTCTTGACAGGAGCAGAATAACGAAACAGTGGTTTATGTGGTCTACTTCACGTAGCCCCTTATACATCATTCAAGAGCATATTGAAAGTCTGTTCTTCAGCACAAGTCCCTGTGTCTTATTAACATACTAGCTGCTTTCCAACCAGGTTTCTTGACTGAGAGCAAGCTCTCTCACCCTCCCTCTATCAAACGTCCAGAGGGCGATGAGATTGAGGGAGACAAGTAAAGCTGGTTAAAATTAAACTGACAAGCTAGGTTTAAATGGCGAACGAACATGTATTTACGACATGTATCTGTTTGTGTGACAACAGAGAGCACTTCAGTAAGAATCCCTGGCATTTTAGGTGATTTAAAATCCCGGTCTGACTTTTTTAAGGACCCCGTGGGGCAAACGGCATGTTGTCACCCTAAACAAGCAGATGTTATATCTCCTACTTACATTAAAACTTGTGTACAGTTTCGCCACTTCCTTTGAAGATCATTGTGCTTCACTGATAGACTGAACACCGGGGCAGGTGAATGCTCTGACATCGCGATCCACATACATCTTCCTCATGATAAAAATTATCCATAACGAGCAAATGAAAAATTAAACAAGATTGTCACTAGAGGGCAAAATGCAGCTGTCCTATCCAGAGATCAGAGACGGTCATTGATGTTCTATGGCAGTTTGGGCATACCAAAATGGCCTCTCGAACACTTCTGGTGGCTTCACCTCCAGCAGGCAGTTTACCATTGCATTAGTGATCCAGTTCTATATATATAAGAGGTTTAGATCCATAACAATTTGGAGTTATACAATTGCGGGTATCTCCTGACCTCCTCACACCTGTGTTCTTTATGTGCACATCCAATGCAGATGTTTTTACCTTCACCCCCTGTTATTTACCAGCGATTACATCGTCTTCTAGCATTTGTTCCCAACAGCAACGGCTCAAATGTGAGTGTTACCAACTTTTGGACCAACTAATTAGTGCAATTAATACCAGGCGCATCCACATTCTGCGTGTTCAAAGACATAAGGCTAGAAAAATCGGGCTGTGCACGTTCAGTGCTCGAGCACTCTGCTGATGACAAGAAAAGCCCAGGTAGCCCATCCCTAGCACCAACTTGACTTAATGAAAAAAAAAAAAAAAAAATAATATACACTCACCTAAAGGATTATTAGGAACACCATACTAATACTGTGTTTGACCCCCTTTCGCCTTCAGAACTGCCTTAATTCTATGTGGCATTGATTCAACAAGGTGCTGATTCAACATTTCTTTAGAAATGTTGGCCCATATTGATAGGATAGCATCTTGCAGTTGATGGAGATTTGTGGGATGCACATCCAGGGCACGAAGCTCCTGTTCCACCACATCCCAAAGATGCTCTATTGGGTTGAGATCTGGTGACTGTGGGGGCCATTTTAGTACAGTGAACTCATTGTCATGTTCAAGAAACCAATTTGAAATGATTCGAGCTTTGTGACATGGTGCATTATCCTGCTGGAAGTAGCCATCAGAGGATGGGTACATGGTGGCCATAAAGGGATGGACATGGTCAGAAACAATGCTCAGGTAGGCCGTGGTATTTAAACGATGCCCAATTGGCACTAAGGGGCCTAAAGTGTGCCAAGAAAACATCCCCCACACCATTACACCACCACCACCAGCCTGCACAGTGGTAACAAGGCATGATGGATCCATGTTCTCATTCTGTTTATGTCAAATTCTGACTCTACCATCTGAATGTCTCAACAGAAATCGAGACTCATCAGAACAGGCAACATTTTTCCAGTCTTCAACTGTCCAATTTTGGTGAGCTCTTGCAAATTGTAGCCTCTTTCCTATTTGTAGTGGAGATGAGTGGTACCCGGTGGGGTCTTCTGCTGTTGTAGCCCATCCGCCTCAAGGTTGTGCGTGTTGTGGCTTCACAAATGCTTTGCTGCATACCTCGGTTGTTACGAGCGGTTATTTCAGGCAAAGTTGCTCTTCTATCAGCTTGAATCAGTCGGCCCATTCTCCTCTGACCTCTAGCATCAACAAGGCATTTTCGCCCACAGGACTGCCGCATACTGGATGTTTTTCCCTTTTCACACCATTCTTTGTAAACCCTAGAAATGGTTGTGCGTGAAAATCCCAGTAACTGAGCAGATTGTGAATACTCAGACCGGCCCGTCTGGCACCAACAACCATGCCACGCTCAAAATTGCTTAAACCACCTTTCTTTCCCATTCTGACATTCAGTTTGGAGTTCAGGAGATTGTCTTGACCAGGACCACGCTCCTAAATGCATTGAAGCAACTGCCATGTGATTGGTTGATTAGATAATTGCATTAATGAGAAATTGAACAGGTGTTCCTAATAATCCTTTAGGTGAGTGTATATAAGTAGGTGTGTTTTTGTGTTTTTCTATTTTCCTTGGGCACATTTACAAATTTGTAACATTGTAATATTAATAAATATTTTGAATTTCTTTTGAAACACTTGTTGACTACACTTTTTATAATAAATTGGCTATATTAGGACACTTGGAATATAAATACAATTTCTTTAAAGTGTAACTAAATTAAAAATGTAAAAAAAAAAAAGTTGCCTCAATTTTTGGAGTAATACCAGCACAATATTTTTTTTTACAGTGCATGAGCCCTTATATGTCATGAAGCAAAATTTGTCATATTTCATTTCAGAATTGTATCACTCCATCGTGTTTGCCATTACATGATAGTTTAAAGTGAAAACGGAACACTTGGCTTACACTATCAAAGTTTATACTTTATATTTTCGCAAGAGTTTGGTGTAAGTCTCTGCTGACAGCACATACTCTTCCTTTGACATTCGCGGTGCGGCTCAGTGATGCTCGGACTCAGAGTTTAACTGAATGACACACAAAGGTGCCGTTCATGGCATTTATACAGCACAGTCACTTAAAATGCCCTTATTTTGGCATTAAATTGTGATTGGAATTTGAATGCCCAATAATTGCTATTGTCGCAAATAATCAGTTAGCTGAAATAAAGTCATGTAAAGTGAATTGAACTGTGGTTTGTTATTTTGGTCAGATGGTCTCCTCCTGTCTAAGTGAGCGTAACTTGGGCAGAAAATGTAGCAAGTGGACCATACTAAATGTCAAAAGGTCTGCCTCTGCGAGACTAAGGAAAATAAAACCAGAGAAACAAGCCACGATCATGGTTACCTTGAAGTATTTCAAACAAAGTAACACTGAACCAGACACGTTCATTAGTTTCAGCAAAGAGAAGCCTTTAAAGAAGCCCAGAAAACTGAAGAGGGAGACAAGGCTGGAGGCGACACTGAAATGAAGCAGCTCTCATTTGATTCACCTAATGGGCAAACTAGGAAACAACAAAGGAATAAACAGAAAAATGATGGAGGACAAAAGGAAGGTATTGTTACAGCACTCATACATATAGTGACAGTTTTCTCATATGTAGAGAGAGAGAGTTTCGAGTAACGAGACATCTTTATCACTGAGCAAAATAGTAAATGGTCTTATTCGTTAATGTGGATGTTGTTGCAGAAATCACCCACCATGTTTCAATTCATTTCCCAGAGGTCATCACGTTACATATTGCGATGTCATAATGGGATATCACTTTGCCACCAATTTATACAAGCTTTCACTCTTAATAATCTTCCATTTCTCCATTCTGACAGCAGGCACTATTATAAAAATACCAATGACTGAAGACACGTGAGACATATGAAACAATATATCTGCCAGCACCCTTCAGACAACCCCACACATTTAGTCTGTAATAAAGTCATCACCTTTTATCTTAGCAACACATCAGGAAACATGTCTGGAAGAAAGCACATAGAGCCATCTGTATGTGAAGGGCTCTTTACAACCGGGAAATGGACAGGATAGTTGATTAGCATATGCAGGACATCAAGAGCTAAATTATGCTTTAAGAGCGCGTCCTTAAGAGACCAATTATAATAATTTGAAATAAGAGGACAGGCACATAAAGCAGTGAATCCTGCTTGAATTATTATTATTATTTTTTAAAACAAGTAACTTCCAAATAATTCCAAAGCCAAGAACAGCTCTACATCAGTTTTTAATGCCAGTCCCTTGTTGTTCTTCTTTAAGATTTTTAAGTCGGTTTGCTAAGTAACCTTTGGTGCGTTGGCGCCAACCACATGCTGTATTTTGTAGCTGCAGTGGCTCGGGACACGTGACTAAAAGCACTTATCTCATTGGTTGGTCAATGTGTAAATTCTTTTTCACTGTACATCTTGCCATTGCAGTCTCTAAGCACGATCATGATTTCAAGCTTGATTACACTTCCTAGTGTATGTGCAGAGTGCTAGATAGCTAGTGTAGTCAAGCTTGAAAGCATGATCACCAAGGAGACTGCTGTCAAGATTTATAGATAAACACAACCATAAAACACAAAACGGAGTGAATCTCTTCAGAAGACAATGATTAAAGCACTTGAGTCTGATGGATTATGTTTATGATGAATTTATCTGCATTTTGGAGCTTCAAAGTCCTGATCACCATTCACTTGCATTGTACAGAGCTGAGATGTTCTTCTAAAAATCTTCATTTTTGTTCTGCAGAAGAAAGAAAGTCAAACACATCTGGAATGTCATGAGGGTGAGTAAATCAAGAGATAATTTTCATTTTTCGGTGAACTATCCCTTTAATAGGGTTAACAAGCCTTCATTAAACCAACCAAGACTTGACGCTAAAGTAAAAAATACAGCATTGTTACGAAACTACTGCAGAACAGATCTGAATTAATCATTGCACAGTTATGTGTGGAGCAACAGGCCCTGTGGGTCATGAAGCTATCTGCTACTTTTCAGACAAGAACTGACAGAATCTATTTCTAAAGCCAAAGTTTGCATCCTGCGGCAACAGAACAGCATATAGTGAGGACATGTGGTGATGTGCCTTAGAGGGGATGAAGGGAGGTAGATAATCTGATCCACTGGAGGTTGGCAAGAAAGAAAACAATGGGCAAATATGAATAGTGGTGGTTGCTAAGGAAAGCATTACTATTAGCTTTGCTAATGCTTAGGGTTAGGGATTTAAACAAACTAATCATGTGGCTTGAATAGAGATGTGCTCTTACTTTTCCAAGCAATCAGATGATTTTCACCTAGCGGACCATAAAAAAAATCTCTTACATTGATCCGAAATCTAGAAACATGATAGGAATATCATTGAGACATTTAACTTGGGTTCTTTTGAACTGGGCAACCACCCAGAAAACCCTAACAACTTTGCAAAACTGAAATTACGTGCTTCATAACACGTTTGGCTGCAGTTTTCAAGTTAAATGTCCAGCGAGGGGTGCCAAAAATGAGCGCGTTTGGGTTGTGAGAGATGCATATCAGCTTCCTGCGAGGGGCTCTATGCTGGGGCCGAGAGCTGGGCTCGGGTTGAGGTGGAGCCGCCTGGGCTTTCGCAGCCGCAGGGGGACGCCCTCAGCAAGCAGACGGGGTGCGGAATATTGAGCGGCGTCGGGGTAAGATGTGCTGGATGGCATCTGTCTGCTTCTTCAGCGCCGAGAACTGTTGGGCGAAGTCCTCAACGGTGTCGCCGAAAAGTCCAATCTGGGGGATGTGCGCGTTGACATAGCAGGCTTTGTCACCGTCCCTCATCTTGACCACATTCAGCCACAGGTGGCATTCTTGGACAACCAAGATGGACATCGCCTGCCCGAGTGCTCACGCTGTAACCATCGTCGCCCAGAGGGTGAAGACAGTCACCGAGCGCTGATCTGGCAGCACATCGGGATCAGGACTACCCACGTGCATTTCTTTTAGTGCCTTGGCCTGGTGTACTTGCTGGATGGTCATGGATAGTAAGGCGGAGGTGGCCAGTCCAGTTGCACTGTAGGCTTTGGTCGTCAGAGATAACATAGTCCTACAGGCTCTGGAGGGGAGCGCCGGTCGATCCCGCCAGGTGCCGGCGTTTATGTGGGCACAGGTACCCGTGGGTAGAAGGTGCAGCGCGTGGGGTGGCAAGAGTGACTTTCCCACGAAAGATGGGAGATGGGGGGGGGGGGGGTTAATAGTATAGTGAAAAATATATATCTTTTAAAATCTAAATCAGCAATTGTGATTTGTGTGATCACACAGTTGTTTTCGACAGGAAACTGCAGAAAAACATAGAAAGCAGCACAGAAAATTAGTTAGCAAATTTTTATAAAGTAACGTTCATTCTATGAAACCAGGCTGGTGCATTTGGTCATGTTACCTGAGCCATTACAGATACAAAATCCAGCATGTGGGGGGCACCAACGCACCAAAAGTTACTTAGCAAACCGACATTAAAAACTTAAAGAAGGACTTCCGGTTTGGGGATGTAAGAGAAGGCAGCAAAGGCGAGGACCTCCCAACCACACTCCTTTTAATCATATATGCGTCTTCTAATCTAATTGCTTTACAATATAACATTTAAGAACTACACTTAGTTGAGAAAGCAGAATGAGCAACTCTAAACAGAAGCAAAGTACCGCGCCAGCAACACGGTCAGGCGCTACCCTAGCGGGTAAGTTAGCAGTAATGGCGGCTAATGACACCACTATTAGCAACAAGGACGTACCTGAAAAAGACAATACGGATAACTTGTCAATGAGTCAGCTAGTCTCCGAACTGGCAAAACAGCGGGCCAGTTTAAAAGAGGACATGGCAAGTTTAATTCAAGATTCAATCAAGCCATTACAGGCCTCCCTTGACACGCTACGCGAGACGGTCGGCTCGTTTCAGCACCGGCTTGCATCTACTGAAGTTTGAAAGGCTAACCGCTGCGGAAACGACGATTAAATCCTTGAAGACGCAGAATTCTTTTCTTCTTGACCAAATTGACGATCTTGAGAATAGATCCAGAAGGGCCAACCTGCGTATTATCAATATTCTGGAAGGCGCTGAGGATGGAAAAGACCCCATCGGATTTATATCTGGGCTGCTTAAAGATACCATGGAGAGCGTGTTTGACAAACCTCCCGAACTTGAACGAGCGCATCGCGCGCTTCGCCCCAAACCTGGAGCAGGGCAATCTCCAAGACCATTCATTGTCTGCTTCCACCGATTTCAGGAAAAGGAAAAGGCACTTCACAGGGCCAGGCGACATGATACCAAATTCAACGGAACGTCACTGCGGCTATACCCGGATACGAGCGCAGCTTTAGCGAAGAAACGCGCCGGATTCAAAGAAGTCAAACAATCCCTCTATCAGAAAGGCATAAAGTTTCAACTTTTGTATCCTGCACGTCTCCGTGTGAAACTCGGCGAGGAAATTCACACTTTTGATTCACCTGCGGCTGCCGAGGCTTTTTACAAACAACGCGTCTTTGTACAAGACTAAAGATATAACGCTACTGTCTGTGAGTTAAATGGTACAGACAACATACTAAGTAATAAGGTGACTTTCTCTATCTATTCTTCTATAGCAAGTTATTTAAAACTTCAAGAAAAGATGGCATGTTTGTTTCTGTTTATTGCCTTAAAGTTCATTCAGTACACTGTGTAATAATGACACTATGCTGTACTCCATGTAAATATTGTGGTTTGGAGTCTCTCAAGAAGATCGAGAGGTAAAGACTGGATAACCGGGAGCCATGCAATTTATATAGGTTTCTGCAGCTTGTTTCAGTTGGGGAAGCAAGCATTAGGAAAATGCTGGGAAGTTTGGTTCTAAGTTTAATTTATTTAAAAAGTATTGAATTTTTTTTTTTTTGTTTGTTTTATGATATGATTTTAGAAAAACTGAATAGTGAGGAAACATTTATGTTGCTGATGGCATTTTTGATCTGTGAATGCTTGACTAAATATATATTTGTCCATGTCTGATATGGCCGATTTAACTAAATCTCCTGGGGGGTCGAAAGTTAGATTTGTTAGCTGGAATGTCAAAGGCCTAAATAGCCCAATCAAAAGAGGCAAAATTTTTGCATATTTAAAAAAATTAAAATCTGAAATAATATTTTTACAGGAAACCCATTTGCGCATTGTCGATCATCTTAGAATTAGGAAACCATGGGTGGGGCAAGTTTTCCACTCTAACTTTAACTCTAAGGCAAGGGGAACTGCCATTTTGATACACAAAAGCATTAAATTTACTGCCTCTGGTTCTATTGCAGATACTCAGGGAAGATATGTTGTAGTCTCTGGGATATTATATAATGTTCCTGTTGTATTAGTTAATGTATATGCGCCTAACTGGGATGATGTGAGTTTTATTAATAAGCTAGTCTCTCTATTGCCAGACCTAAACTCCCATCTTATGATTTTTGGTGGTGACATAAATTGCGTAATGGATCCGTCCCTTGACTGTTCCAATCCCAAATCTTTATCCCGTTCCAAGATGGCCCAAGCCTTATATACATTCATGGATCAAGTGGGGGCGGTTGATCCTTGGCGATTTCTTTTCCCACAAAGCAGAGAATATTCCTATTTTTCACATGTTCATCACTCCTATTCAAGAATTGATTATTTCTTTATTGATAAATCTCTCCTTCCTTCTGTTGGACAAATTGAATATTTACCTATTGTGGAATCAGACCATGCCCCCTTGCAATTAGACCTTATTTGTAATTTGAGGTATAACGAACGGCCTTTGTGGAGACTAAACACGGCCTTGTTATCAGATCCTGCATTTTGTACATTTGTATCAACAGCTATAGATAATTTCCTATTACATAACAGGTCCGAATCTACTACAGCATCTACACTGTGGGAGACACTTAAAGTAGTTATCAGGGGAGAAATAATATCATATACTTCAACTCTCAATAAAAAACGTAAACAAAAACTGGATGATTTAATTGATTCTATAAGAAGGGTAAATTACCTCAATTCTATGTCTCCCTCACCTGAACTATATAAACAAAGGTTGAACCTTCAAGTTCAGTACAATCTGTTATCAACAAATAAAACTGAATGGTATTTATCACGTTCTAAAGGTTATATATATGAACATGGAAAAAAAGCAGGATGACTTCTAGCCCACCAGTTAAAATCTAAAGCTGCTTCTCAACTTATACCTCAAATTTTTAACAATAACAATGGTTTAATAGTTAATCCAATTGAAATTAATACCACTTTTAAGAACTACTTCTCAAATTTGTATACTTCTGAAAGCCCTGAATCTCACACTGAAATTTTTGAATTTTTAAATAATATAAGCATACCCACCCTCAATTCTGTGCAGAAAAATTCTTTAGATCAGCCCATACAAATAGAAGAAATCTTAAACTCGATCACATTAATGCCGAGCAAAAAAACTCCTGGTCCTGATGGCTATCCAATAGACTTTTACAAAAAATTTGCAGATAAATTAGCCCCTATTCTTCTTGATATGTTTGGGGATTCGTTGGAAAAGGGTAGCTTGCCACAAACCTTGAATGAAGCAAACATTATACTTTTACTAAAACCTGGAAAGGATCCCCTGAAATGTAACTCTTACAGGCCAATCTCTCTCTTAAACTCAGATGTAAAAATTTTGGCAAAAATCCTTGCTTTACGTTTAGATACAGTAACAGAGAACTTGATTTCAAAAGACCAAACCGGTTTTGTCAGAGGTCGACACTCTTTTAGTAATATCCGGAGATTGTTAGGGGTAATACACTCGGCTAAATCTTCTCAGGACCCTGTCCCTCAGGTAGTCATCTCGTTAGATGCTGAAAAAGCATTCGATAGGGTGGAGTGGAAATATTTATTCTTTGTGCTGGAAAGATTTGGATTTGGTACATCTCTTCTCGCATTGATTAATTTATTATACCTTTCCCCTAAAGCATCTGTAATTACAAATAGAGTATGATCAAAGTATTTTCCCCTATCACGGGGTACAAGACAAGGATGCCCTCTTAGCCCTTTACTTTATACTTTAGCCATCGAGCCCCTATCTATAGCATTAAGACTTTCACAGCATTTTACTTGTATTAGCAGTATGGGCATAGAACATAGAGTATCCTTATATGCCGATGATATGCTATTGTATATTTCAGATCCGATCTTGGGTATTCCACAGGTAATAAGAATATTGAAACAATTTGGAACTTTCTCAGGCTATAAACTGAATTTTTCGAAAAGTGTTTGTTTCCCCATAAATAGTAAGGACCTCCATATCTCGAATACCGATATACCTTTTCAATTGTCTATATCGGGTTTTAGATATCTAGGGATAAACATCACAAAGGGATTCCCTAACCTTTACAAAGAGAACTTTGCTCCTCTAATCGACAAGTTAAAGCTAGACCTCAAAAAATGGAATTTGCTATTTCTCTCTCTTGCAGGTAGAATTAATTGTGTAAAAATGAACATCTTACCAAGGTTCTTGTACTTGTTTCAATGCATTCCATTATTTTTAACAAAATCCTTTTTTTAGAACTTAGACAGTCTTATTTCATCATTTATATGGGGTTGAAAAACACCTAGGATTAGGAAGGAATTTCTCCAAAGACAGAAATCTCAAGGCGGATTAGCGCTTCCTAATTTCAGGTATTATTATTGGGCTGCAAATATCTCAAAAGTACTTTATTGGCTTCAGAACCCCAAAGATGTCTGGTGTATTTCAGAAGCAAACTCCTGTACTTCATCATCCCTTCCTGCTTTAGCTTTATCTAAATTGCCCCTTTGTATTTCACTATATACTCAATGCCCAGTCGTCACAAATACTCTCAAGGTTTGGTTTCAATTTAGAAAATGTTTTGGTTTCAAAGAGTTCTCCATGGCCAGCCCTATATGCAAGAACCACCTATTCCCTCCAGCTTAAATGGACTCAGTCTTCAGTCAATGGCAACTGGCAGGTCTTGTCAAATTTAGCGATCTTTTTATTGATGATTTTTTCGCGCCTTTTTCCAATCTCTCCTCAAAATATAATCTGCCAAGATCACATCTGTTTAGATATTTTCAAGTTCGTCATCTAATCCAAAATCATTGTCCCATATATCCAACCATTCCTCCCAGCACAGGATTGGATGAAATTTTAAACACTCCCTTACATTTGAAAGGTGTAATTTCTAAAGTATATAATACTTTAATGTCAAAAAAAATATTAATCTAGACAGAATCCGTGCAGAATGGACAAAGGATTTGGCAGTGGATATATCAGATGAAACATGGAATAATGCATTATTTAGAGTGAATGGAACAACCTCCTGTACTCGCTTGGGTTTAATCCAGTTCAAGGTCCTTCATAGACTTCATTACAGCAAGGTTAGGCTGTCCAAGATATACACAAATGTAGATGATACATGTGAGCGCTGTCGTTCTGCTAAAGCAGACCTTGCTCATATGTTTTGGACTTGTCCCAGACTGCTGGATTACTGGACAGTTATTTTTAAAATTTTGTCTGAGGCATATATTAAGGATATCAGGCCTAGTTTTGAGATGGCTATATTTGGAGTACCTGTACAAGGTGTGGTCATGTCCAAAAATAGTCAAGACGCATGCGCTTTTGCATGTCTTTTGGCTCGGAGAAGAATATTACTTGATTGGAAATCAAGTAAACCACCTTTAGTTTCACTCTGGCTTAGTGATGTGATGCTGTTTTTGAAACTGGAAAAAATTAAATGTTCTCTTAGAGGATCCACCAAACGTTTTTATTCAGTATGGACGCCAATGATTTCATATTTTGAAAAGGACGTAACTCTTCCCAAAAACTAAAACTAATATTTTTATTAAAAGGCCCGTGCACAGTGGAACGGATAACGCAAAGCAACACAATGGGCTAACAATGATGTCAATTATTTCCTCACTGTTTGTAATATAACAACCTTGAAACTCTGTTTTTCTACTTTGGATTTTTTTTATTTATTTATTTATTTTTTTTACATACATTGTTTATATATCTTATTATTATTATTATAGTTTATATATATATATATATTTTTTTTCTTTTTTCCTTTCTTTCTTTGTTCAGTGGGTGGGTTTTGGAAAAGGGGGAAAATTGTAAAAACAAGGAGCACTGTTAACTTTTTCTGTATATGATATGTCACTCTGTTCTTCCTTCAATAAAAAAATAAAAAAACAAAAAAACTTAAAGAAGAACATTTAGGAACACTTGTCTTTGGTATAAAAGTGGCTTTTGGTATATGATAAACACCACAGCGGCTACAAATATGCAAAAAGTTATTATGGCAATGAATTGTAGAAAAAAAAAAAATCAATGGTGATTTGTTATTAAATGTATTTTGTTTAAAGAGGTCTTGCAATTATGAAATTGTTAGCAGGCTTCTGGACATTTTCGTTTGCGTTTCATAAATTACTGTGTGTTGCACAGTGGAGGACATCACATATAAATGGAGAACCTTACAAGATACATTAAAAGTACAGGAAAACAAAAGCTTTTCAATGAAAGACACTTTCTTTATATATATGCCCGAGCAGTTCTGCTCTCAATTTAAAAAATTGGGGTGATAAATTCAGATTTTTTTCTCACAAAAATTCATCCCACTGTGCTGAATTCTGAACCCGAACTTTTTGGTCTTTTTGGTCTCTGTACTGTTGCCTATAGTTTCAGCCGTCTGCCAGTGAGGGTAGTTCAGACATTTGAAAAGCACAGACTGATTTAAGTAGACGATACAACAACCTCCTGTCGCAAATTTTCCCATGAGATCACACAACAAGAAAGAGAGAGTGAAAAGAAATAGAAAAAAGACAAAATCAGCCACATACAAGATAACTTTGCAGTCCTGCGAAGTGTAATATAGTCACACTGTGACATCTCAGTCTGACAGATATTAAAATCCAACATCTCTTGAAATTTATTCCATAAAAGATTTATATGAATATGACAAAGACAGAATGATAAGCACAGTCAGACATCTAATATCACAGCAATTCCCACACAACCTCAGTAAGCAAGGTTAAACTTAAACCCACACCTCGAAGTGTAAGTCATAAGCACTCCAATCTATTTCTAAGCACCTTTTCAGATTACAGAAATGACACGAGTTATTAAAGAGACACCAATAAAGTGAGATCTTCCTGAAAATCTGCATGCATATTAAGAATGATTGTGGCTCTATATCTTTAATGGTCAACTTCAGTAGGGCTGTACAAACCAGAGAGTGATCTTTTAGATTATGCTGTCTCACTCAAACAAAATCTGGTCAAACTGATCACGCTCATAATTGTGTTTCATGGGGGAAGTTCTTTTTCATCTGGGATCCGAGCATCAAACGCAATTCCCAATTAATCCCGTCCCAATTAATCCCCCACTTTATCACCGCTACCATGCCAAATATAGCCCCTCCTTTGAGTGGAATCAAAGGCAGCTATTCTAAGACAGCAATTCTTCCACTGCTTAAACCCTAATCATTGTCATCAGAAAGCCCTACTTAGGGTTCAAGTGTGAAAAGCAGCTTGAGAGGGGGAATAAAAATTCATTCTTTAAACACCTCCCTTCCTTTTTTGGCATTTAATTTTATTAAAGGAATAGTCTGCAAAAAACAAAAACTCTTGTGTTCCAAACTCATGTGTCTTTCTTCAGTGGAACACTAAACGGCATGTTTAGCAGAACGTTGACGCTGATATTTTCAATACAATGGAAATGAATGGAGACCAGGGGCTGGCAAGTTCCAAAAATTACAAAAGCACTATAAAAGTAGTGACTCATGCAGCTCATGCACTTTATTCCAAGTCTTCTGAAGCCATCCGTTAGCTTGACTAAGGAATAAACCCACAATTAATGAAAATACTGATTTAAATATAGAATATTCGCTGGTAATCTGCTCCTCTGCCTCAGCTTTCAAATCTCATTCACGTTCAGTTAAATGGCTTGTCGAGATGTGAAATGCCAGGTTTGACATCAATGATAAAAAACTGAATTGGTTCTCATCTCATTCTCGTCTCGTGAACAATCCCGACACACCAACATGTATTTGTGCATACAGCACAGTGTTATGAAAAATATATATTTTTTGATTTCTTAAATTTTGGGGTATTTTTCATGCTAAATTGTTTTAGATCTTCAAACGAGATCATAAAACAAAGGCAACCTGAATAAACACAATATATATATTTTTATATATATATATATATATATATATATATATATATATATATATCATATTTTTTATTTTAAGAAGCAAATAAGTCATACAACACTATATCACCCATGTGGAAAAACTAACTGCCCCCTTAAACTTAAAAGCTGGTTGTGCCACATTTAGCAACAGCTGCAACCAAAAGCTTCAGATAACTGGAGATCGGGCTTTCACAACACGGTGGTGGAGTTTTGGTCCACTCTTCTTTGCAGAACTGCTTAAGTTCAGCCAGATTGGAGGGTTTTCGAGCATGAACTGCCAGCTTAATGTCCTGCCACAGCATCTCAGTTGGGTTCAAGTCAGGACTTTGACTACTTTAGTTTTGCTTCTAGAGCCATTTAGAGGTGAACTTACTCCTATCCTTTGGATCATTGTCTTGCTGCATAATCCAGTTGCTCTTGAGCTTCAACTCACGGACTGATGACCGAACGTTCTGCTTTAGGATTTTCTGGTAGAACACAGAATTAATGTTTCCCTCAATTATTGCAAATCACCCTGAAGCAGCAAAGCATCCCCACATCATCACACTTCCACCACCATGCTTGACCGTAGGTATGATGTTCTTTTTGTGAAATTCTTTGTTTGATGTAACGGGACCCCTGTCTTCCAAACAGTTCTACTTTCAACTCAGTCCACAGAACATTCTCCCAAAAGGTTTGAGGATTATCAAGGTGTTTTGCCAAAATTTAGATGAACCTTAATGTTCTTCAGGATTAGCAGTGATTTTTGCCTTGCCACTCTTCTATGGATGCCAGTTTGGTCAGTGTCTTTCTGATAGTGGAGTCAGAACAGTGACTTTTATTGATGCCAGTGAGGCCTGCAGTTCCTTGGATGTTGTCCTTGGCTTTTTTGTGACTTCATGGGTGAGTCGTCGCTGTGCTCTTGAAGGAATTTTGGAAGGTCGGCCACTTCTGGGAAGGTTCACTACTGTGCACTGTGGTTCTTTTCATTCCCAAAACCTTTGAAATAGCTTTGTAACCCTTCACAGACTGATGTATTTCAATCACCTTTTCCCCTCATCATTTCTGGAAGTTCTTTCGACCTTGGCATAGTTTGTTATTGAGACATTTTAATCAACTTCATGCTGCTGAAAAATTTCAATTTAGGTGTTTATTTGATTGAACAAGGCTGGCAGTAATCAGGCCTGGGTGTGTCTAGTCCAGCTGAACCCCCTTATGAATACAGTTTCATAGATTTGGGGATTTGGTAACTAAGGGGCAAATACTTTTCCACACAGGCCCAGTTGCTATTGGATAACTTTTTTTGCTTCAATAAATAATATTATTCTTTAAAAACTGTATTTTTTTATTGCCGATTCCTCATGTAATTTCAAAACCCTACAACTTCCATGACAAGACAGACAGTTGTGTAATATTGTCACGAACCCCGCTCCTCTGCCCCATCCCCGCTTCGTCGCACACACACTCACTCCTCAAGCTCGCACGCTCGTTCCGCCCCCTCGAGCTCGCACGCTCGTTCCGCCCCCCTCGAGCTCACGCTCGTTTTGCTCCCTCGAGCTCTCACGCTCGTTTTGCTCCTACGAGCTCTCATGCTCGTAGCAGGTCTCCCTCCTCGGTCTCACATGTCCGCTCCCAATGGCCAGAACATTATGACCACCTGCACTCGTCTCTATCACCCCTTTATTCGTTTCACCTGCACGCGTCTCATCACCTTTCATTGTTTACACCTGCACCTTCCCCTATAAATACCACAGCACATCCGTTTCATGGGTGTTGGTTATTGTATTTAGTTTCCCGTGTCTTTGCCCCCACTAGTCTCGTCTAGTTTTGATCTCCTCTTGAACTCCTCTTGATTACCCCCTTAGCTTGCCAGCTCCTCGTTCCCCTAGTACCCCTGTCTACTCCCTTTGTTAGTTTACCTGCCTCTCGATCCTGTTTACCCCGGCTTTGACCCTCGCTCCCCTCGACTACTCTCCCGGATTTGCCCCCTTTACTGTCTTTGATTCCCCGGCTTTTGACCCTACGCTTCCCTCGTCTACTCTTCACTGGATTTGCCCGTTTGTAGTTTTGCCTGCTTTTATTGTTAACAATAAAAGCAGTTTTTGACTTACATTGTGACTGTCTCATCTTGTGTGTGTGTGTGTCCGGGTTACAAATATGAACGTCTTTAAAAGTTGTGTAGTGTGTAGGAGGCTTTACGCACTACTGTTACAGTACGTTTTAGGTAGAGCTGGGCAATAAAATATTTTTGATATTTATCACGATAAAAAAATCCACGATATCAATGACAAGCTTTTGAGGAATTTTTATATTTATCCTACGTTCTACAGCTAGACGATCAGGTGTTGCTAAAAATCCAAGCAGTTCGGCTTTCTCAGGCTACGTTTCCACTGGCGCAGAAGAAATCCGCTCAAATCCGCTCACAACACTAGGAAAAAGCTTACTCCACATCGCTGTCAATCCTTCAATCCACCTTGCGAGTGTAACGCTCAGCTTGCATAGGAATGAATTGAAAAGATCTCTCAGCTGATTCCGAACCCCGGATTGATTCCATCCACACCGCAAGACTTCATGACAACGTCTTGTGCCCTCTCCCCATCTCTTGTGAGCAGCGTGACAAAACAACAGTGCTGCGCACACTTGCTCAGGGTCCCATTTCCTGATAATGATTGATTTTTGCACTTAAGGGTGTATTCACACTTCTAGTTCGGTTCTCTTTGTCCTCTTGGTCCGGACCAAAAAAGAAAATGATACATTTAGTCCTTGTTTGCTTAGCATTCACACAGGCATTTTTAACACCAAACCTAAAGATACTAAATAAACGGCATCAAAAAAGTCACAACCTGATTGGACAGCTTATATGCCATATATTTTACCGATGACGGAACTTGCCGAACATCCAAAACAATGCTGGCTGCTGAGCTCGTTGGATTTATATATGTATATTTAGTGGTATTTTTACCAGCTGAGAACAAACAAAGAGCTAATAAAATGTGTATGCTGAAAGGAGAGCTGACGGTGGTTCCGACGCCTGTACCGAACTGTAATGGCAACATAGCTACTATGATGAGAAGAAACAGGTATGCTTGAGGTCAATATTAGGCAAATTACTTCATGTTTTTGGTCCGTTTAGACATCTTTGGTCCATGTTGCGTTCATATATCAATCGAACCGCACCAAAGTTCATTTAGAAGCAGACCGAGACTCACTATTTAGGCTCGGTCCACTTGTTTGATGCGCACCAAGGTTCAGATTGCAGCGTTTACACATGTTCAAATTAACCGCACTAACAGCAATCGCACCAGAGTTCGTTTAAATCGGACCAAACATGCCAAGTGTGAACACACCCTAGGAGTGTTTTCTACACTTTTGTCATTTAGCTTGCTGGAAATATTAAAAAATATTCTCTTAAATGTCCAACTTAATTCACAACGTATTTGCAATAGTTTTATCCAGAACGATTTATTTCTTTTACATGGTTTCGTTCATCAGATGTGCATTTTAATATTTTGTTTTCAAAATTTGCTCTGTGGGTCGATATGAAAGCTTCCAGGAACAATAAAGAATGCATTAACTGAATTTAACGTGGTTCACCATGTTATTGCATAATAAGGAGGCGTGTGGAAGATGCACTTTAGGGACATTCACCAATCAAAGAGAGATCTGCTCTAACGTAACAGTAATTCTACAGAACATGTGTGGTACTACACAATGCGTGGTGAGGGCAAGGGAGCCCTTAGGTGTCAGAGAAGATGAGGAGCCAATATACTGATGATTTTCATGCACGGCAGCAAGGTATTGACTTTTTTCTTTCTCTCTCTCTGTGATTGCAAATTTTACAGTTCTCTGCAACAATCATGCCACCACTTTGTTATTACCAACTAGTCCACAAATAACTTTTATTTGTTTACTTCATTTATCTGTTCACCCAATATCGACTAACCATTTTCTGCATTTATTATTGTTATTATTATTAGCCTTGTCTGTTAAAATAATAATAAAATAATGTGTTTAAATTGTATTAGATGTAATTTTGCGTTTGTCCTGCAGGTGTCTGCATAAGTATATGTCTTTATATGGCTGGACGATTACTCCAGAGCACTCGTAAATCTACAAGAATTTTCAAGAACTACTTAAATTACAATGCTTTTGTGAAACGGGCCGCAAAACTAAGATGAATCGTAAGATGGATTCTACAATCTACTTAAGCTTATGATGCTTTTGGGAAATGAGGCTCTGGGCTGTTAAGAGCATTTTCTACAAGTGATTTAACAAAAGTTCGTTATTTTTCAAGTGCGTTTCCCAAAATTGCACATAACTTGAACGTGCGAGGACGCACTTTAAGTGCTACTTAAGAGAGTCGCTGTCCTTGCGACAGTGCTGAAATGTGAATGTATAGTGCTGCTCGTCATTGTAACTTTATTATATTTAGGTAACAGAATACATTACTTATTTAAATACAAAATATAAGTAACTGTATTCCACTACAGTTACAATTTAAATAATTGGTAATTAGAATACAGTTACATTTAAAAAGTAGTTTGATTACTGAAGAGATTACTTTACAATTTATTGTCACTTGTTTCATTTAATATTTAGTTCTTTCAGATGGAAAACATTTATACATATAAATGATGTGATCCAAAGTGCATTTGAACAACTGTGAAACACTTTCTTATGATGTGTGACATTCATACGAGCAGACAGAGAAGTTTGAAGTAAGTTTGGAGCAGAAGATATAGAAATAAACCTTGTGTAAATTGTCAGCTTTATGCTAAGCTAAAATGCTATTTCTAGCCATTTTACATGCACATGTTACCAGACACGATCATATTTTTTTATATATATATATATATATATATATATATATATATATATATATATATATAAAATTCACGTTAGATCATAATTAAGTTTTTTCTAGTAAGACCTTTGATATTAGGTAAAAATATCTAAAAGTCCATAAAACCAAGATCATTTTCATTTATCTTGTTTTAGAAACGTCACGGTTACTGTTGTGACCTCCGTTCCCTGAGTGAGGGAACGAAACATTGTGTGGAATGATGTGACATAAGGGGTCTTCCTTGGGAGCCTCGCATACCTCTGAACTTGAGAAGAGACCAATGAAAAATTGGCAGACAGAGCCCTTGAGGGGGGAACAGGTGCAACATGACCAGCATTAGAATCTGTCTCTGAGTAAGCATTTTGAACGGGAGTTTGTGCAAAGCCCGGTTGAGAACTTGCAAGTCCAAGATTGTTGCAACCCACTGCCTTTCTTGGGTACAATGAAGTAAGAGCTGTAGAAACCCTTCTTTATCTCGGCTGGAGGGATGGGCTCTATTGCATCCTTGAGAAGCAGAGTGGTGATATCTGCCCGTAAAGCGCTAGCTTTTTCGCCGCATACGGAGGTGAAGCAAATACAGCTGAAACGAGGCGGAAGCCAGGCAAACTGAATCACGTAGCCGAGTCGGATGGTCCTGGTCAAGCAACACAACGGGTTGGACAGCGAAAGCCATGCGTCCAGACTCTGCGTGAAGGGCATTAGAGGGACGATAATTTTTGAAGTACCGGTTTGGGCTTTGCGGTGGGGGGGAGCAGGTAATAGCGCGTTGGGAGGCAAAAACGCAGCCCGAGGCTTGGGTGCTGAGAAAAGACTCAAAGCACTTACCTTGCTCCGCGCACCCGGCTGCTGACTGAGGAAGAGTCCTAGAAAGGCGTCTTCGGGACTCGTCAGTGCTGGCCTGCCGGGGCTGGGCAGTCGTGGGTCCGGAGGCGAGGTGACTGCGTCCGGGGAACTGGGACTGGATGATTTTGGAGCTGGGGCGACATGAGAATGGCACGCACCGGCTGGATGACACAGGGAGTTAGGAAATCGCTCTTTTATTGAAAATGTGGGAACCGCAGCCCGAATGGGGTGCGGCAAAGGAAAATAAGGGAAACAAGGATTTTCCTCCCGCCCTCCACCGGGGGATGGAATGGTCTTGGTACCATCTCCGGAGCGAACATCTGACTGCCAAGGTCATCCATCTCTAGAGCGCTTAGGAGCTTTCCAGGTCCTGGAAGTGGTCCTGGAGAGGGGGGGCATACGCTGCCTGCGGGGCGCTCGACGCTGGGGCTGATCATATGGGTTTGGACCAACATGAGGGTGATTAAATGAGGACTTCATTTTATGGATGAACTACCCCTTTTAGAAACAATGCAATAATCAGTATCATGTGCTAAAAATCACAATCACATTAGACTTCATTTAGGCAATTTTTGCGTCTCCACTGACATTCAGAGCAGCACATTAGTTGATGTTAGATTGTTAATGTCAGGTCAAGTTTGGCAAACAATGTAGCAAGGTCAGGTGAATGTGTGATTAATAAATGGCATAAAAGTAATCTGGGCAAAACAGATGCAGTAGTTTGGCATAATTGATTAGAAGTGGAGGTTGCCATAGCATCGGATGGCACAATAAACTATTGATTGGGACAAAGAAGTGAAATAAAGAGTCGTGTTTGCATTGGCCATCTGTTGTGTTTAGATTTTGCATGCCACCTGAAAAGACCATCTATTTAATTTAATGGTTAATATATGGGTTTCTTTATAACCAATCAAGTGCCTTAAATGGTGGTCATTATATGAAATCATAAAAATGCATTTAATTGATCTGAATTTCCTTAAATATAACATCAGTGCCACCACCGGAACGTAATATAAAAGACACAGACTTGAAAATCATCACTCAAGATTGATCAAAATATGAAAGTGGTAATGTAACATCTGATGAGATATGCAGTTTTGCAAAGTTTCTTGACATTTTAATTAGTTTTATAAATAACTACTATAAATAACTATGCTACTATATAATATCTAACCCATATATAATATATATGATACTACTCTAAACAACTATTTATAGCATATATATATATATATAAACCATTAGCTTTCACTCGGGTTTGATAATTCTACATAAATATAAGTTATAAGAAAAGGCACTTCACTACCTGATCTTGTTGAGGAGATTGTCTCGGTGTGCTGGTCTCTGCTAAAGTCATGATAGAAACGCGGAAATAAAACTGATGCAGGCGCTCTTCAGACGGAATGGAAAGCACTACTCGCAGCCGAGCCCAGTCATTGATGGAGAAGAGAGAAAGCAAGAGATAGAGCTGGATGTGAGGTGAACACGTTTTATTTAGACACGAGAACAGCCGCTGCATTTACTGTAGTTGCCTCTTAACAGGAAGCATTGTTGACAGCGTGATGCGTTGCTGCTTCAGAACTGTTAGAAAAGACAAGCTTATTTTGTGCTGGTCTTGTCATATGGGGATGGATAAACAGTCTTTTCAGATTGAAGTTAAGGTTTTAAAAGACAGGTGCATTTCAAGGATTTTACTCTTAATCAAATTATCGATGAAGAAAAAAGGCTTAAAGGGACAGTTCACCCAAAAATGAAAATTGTCTCATCATTTACTCACCCTCATGCCATCCCAGATGTGTGCGACTTTCTTTCTTCTGCTGAACACAAATTAAGATTTTTAGAAGAATATTTCAGCTCTGTTGGTGACCAAAACTTTGAAGCTCCAAAAAACACATAATGGCAGCATAAAAGTAATCCATACAAACACGGATGGATTATGACTAGATTTTGGCCCCTACTGTCCAATTATCTAGTTGAGATCCATGCAAAATATATTTGAATTGATTGAATTCCTTTTAAATACATGTTCTGTTATTTACAATCAGATATATTCAAACACACCGCACGGATGTATCACTTGATTCCTCACTTTACCATGATGTCACCACAATACCTATTTTGTAAGAGTTTGTTTTTGAAAGCAGACAGTATCCTAGCACACTTTGTGACAGAATGTGAGAATGACTTTGTTTTAATACATCTCAGTGAGAGCTCATAATCCGTGTCAGATCCACACTGCTCCAGACGCAACACATGCACCATGACTCCTCCTTCAACAGTCTCTCTTACCAGCACTGAGTCCTAGTTTAGCACATCTCCCGCACCTTCACATTTCCCCTTGTTCAGAACCTTGTGTGCCTCCACCGTCTTATCACAATCATATTAAAATGTAGCGGGAGCAGGCAGAGAGATCTTCAGCTTTAATGAGTGACAGTAAGCTCAGGTCTGAATAAGTGTTGAGAGTGATCTACTTTGACTGCTTCGGCAGCTTTGTTCATCAGAAAATCAACTCTGACACCTTGGCATTTATTCGCAATTCATGAACCCATGATTCACTTATATAAAATACAAAAGCTGCTGCTTAGGTCAGAGTGATGCTGGTGAGGAAAAAAAACATGTAAGGTATTTTATTGATTAAATTACAGTTTGTCTGACAGTTATTTAGCTAGTTGGTCCAGTAATTAAAGGGATAGTTCATCAAATACTTTTGTCATCATTTAATCTCATTCATGTCATTCCAAACCTCTAGTATGACTCTCTTTTTTTCATTTTTTTGTGTGGAACACGCTGCTCTTTTTCCATACAACGAAAGCATACGGTAAGCAATGGCCCTTTGGAGCATCAAAAAGTATTCATATGGACTGTGCACTATTCCAAGTCTTCTGAGGCCATTCAGTAAATGTATATGGAAAAGACTTTCACGTATTGTTCTGCATGTTCAAACCTGGAGTATTTCAGTGTTTCATGATATTCAGTGAATAATTACTTTCATTTCAGTTTTTTATTCACACACACATAACTTCAGAAGACTTGGTGAATATCACACAAATTGTTTGGACTGCTTTATGGTACTTTTTAGTCCTTTTTGGAGCATGGTAGCTTCTTTTTATTTTGTGTTAATTTTTTGTGATTTCTGAATAAGCAACTTGGACATACTGCTAAATTACTTTTAAACTGAATTGAAAAAGGAAAAAAATGATACAGGTTTGAAATGACAAAAAAATGGTAATGGGTAAAATGAATTTATTGCATATATAAATTCAGTTATAAACTTCAATTAGTGCTAGGAAGGTTCCATTGCAATCCATAAGACTCCAGTAGTTCAATCCATGTCATCAGAAGTGATATGATAGGTGTGGGGAGAAACAGATCAAGTTTAAGTCCTTTTTTACAATAAATCTCCACTTTCACTTTTTCATTCTTCATTTTTTATTTTTTTTTGGCTAGATGCATTCTTTATGCATATCGCCACCTATTGTGCTGGGAGGAGAATTTATAGTAAAAAAGGACTTCGATTTTGATCTCTTTCTCATCCAAACGAATCATATTTCCTCTGAAGACATGGATTAAACCACTTGAGTTTTATGGATTACTTTATGTTGCATTTATGTGCTTTTTGGAGCTTCAGAGTTCTGGCCACCATTCTTGCATTATATGGATCAACACAGCTGAGATATTCTTCTAAAAATCTTAATTTGTGTTCTACAGAAGAAAGAAAGTAATACACATCTGGGATGGCACGAGGGGAGTAAATGATGAGAGAATTTGACATTTATGGGTGAATTATCCCTTTAAGTCTACCTAATTCATACAAACAAAATCACTAACCATCAATTGCAGAAATTTGCAACAAACAAGAAATATAAAAATGTATCTTTTTGAATTTTCAATTCAATTGGTGTTGTAGTAACTATTTTGGGTCACTAATTGTTTCTTAATTTCCTTGAATAGAAGCATACTTCATTTCTCTCCTCTCTGTCTCACTTTACAATGAATGTTGTCATGGCAACTAAAACCAATTGCCAAGTCTGTTTTGTTACTTGGCTAACAGAGCAGTGAGGAAGTGAACAATCCAACTCCTCGCTGTTTTTTTTCATGTGTTTTTCATATGCATGGCACCAAAGTTACTGTAATGAATTAATCTCACTTCTGGAAATACAGCAACAACATCGATGGATGTTACTGGAAAGACAAAAATATTAAATATAATTGCACTTACAGACAAATACAAGATCAATAAAAAGAGCTTTGTATGTCTCACAAGCCAAAATATAAATGACATTAGAAATCAGAAAGGTGAATACCCGTTTTCAGGCTTGAAAAAGTTACAGAAATATGAAATGGATATATAGAGTGATATAGACTGCAACAGAGGGAAAGAATGCCTGATCTGATCTAACCACAGTTTTCCTGAGCAACCACTGGGCAGCACCATGATGATTCTAGTTGCCTGTTTTCTGTTTCTGGTCTCGAGATGCACTTTAAAGCTACCAAAACGAGCGATCCAGATGGAAAGCAACAACCATTTAAGTTTTTTTTAGAGTAAAATGTATTTGTATTGTTGTTGGTTGTCATTAAAACTCAAAGAAGGTAACTCAACGTAACTAACCTCGGACCATCGCTTCATGACATCTACACACTCAGATAAGGCACTGTCATTAAAAAACGGTCATCTCGACTCGAAAAGTATCGGCAATGTATATCCACATGTTTTTTGACAATTTTACAAATTTACCTTAAACATTACATTATCACACTGGCGACCTGTCCAGGGTGTCCCCCGCCTTTCGCCCAATGTTAGCTGGGATAGGCTCCAGCCCCCCGCGAACCTGTACACAGGATAAGCGGTTGACGATGGATGGATGGATGGATGGATGGATTACATTATCACAAAGAATATACATTGATGCGAATGGTAACACTGGAAACTGGAAATTGAAAACAGTCGAATCGTGGAACGCATCCGTGTTCAGGAAAAAGGTGGATTCTTAGAAGATCTAGAACTTGATCATCACAAATAAAAAGCATTCAGCTGGACTCAATGGAACAGTTCACAATTTATCATTTTTTTCTCTCTGCTGTTGTTCCAAACTCTCCAAACTCCCCTCTTGGAACATAATAATAAGAATCCTTCCTCCATGACTTAAAAATGACCACCCTACCTGTCAAAAGCAAATTGGAGTGTCTGGGTCTTTACATACAACACCACTAACCAGGGAGATAACTTAGCTATATAACCGAGCTGAATAGGAGTTTTTAACAAATGGGCACCTGTCAAGGGAAGCATGAGATATAGGCTCAAACTCAAGTGAAGCGAAAAATAATTGGTACTGCTGTGAATTATATAAGTCCATTTCAAGACATTGTATGTGGTAACATCCCCTCAGTTACCGTTTAATTGTTTAGAGAAGAAAACCTAATAACAACGTTGAGCCGGACTGCTTGAATCTGTTTGGTTCTTTCTCCTAAATGTCTTACATAAAAGTTGCAGAGTCCGGAAACTAATAACTGTGCTGATGAGCCAAAAGACCAGTGATTTCTTTATTGCAAAATCCTAAACTAAAGTAGGCCTATGATTTAACTACATCCTCCACATCCATCTCTTGCATTAACAAAGCTGCTGGCTCGGCGTCCGTTCTGTTGTTGTGATATGATGCTTGTTTAGCCTAATATTGTGTTCCCTTTACAAAAGGCTTCACTACAATGTTGCGCTGCTAAGCGCTAGGGGAACAATCTTGCATTGTGAGCAGCTGTGAATTTGTGTGAAACACGTCAATGAAAATTGACCTGAATTTATAGCCTCGGCTGGTGAAGATCATTAGATGCACCTGTGGCCAGGCTATAAAACAGAGGCGTCACCAGCGTGTCGACAAAATTTTTCATTCAGAGCATACTATGCTGTGTGTCTCACAACCTGCTAGAAAACTTTCTTCTCTCTTTGTTAGGAGTTAGAAATCGTTAGGCAGTGCATAGAACTTTCTTTCTTTCTCTCTCTACTCTGAAAGAGTATATATATATATATATATATATATATATTTATATATAAAAAAAAAAAAGAAAAGAAAATGGCGGAGAAACAGAGCAAGCGATGCGTGTTTCCTTGTCAGCGTCTCATGACGAACAAAGACACGCATGAGTTTTGCTTTGTTTGTTTGGGGAAAAGCACGCGGCTCTGGCGTTGGGGCGAGGCGGTGCGGCGCATTGTGACCTTCTTTCGGTCGGGATGCTTCGGCTCGCCTCAGCTTACTTCGAAGCCAGCACCCGCACTTCATTACGTGGGGCTCTCGTATGGATCTGGCTGAGGGCGAGAGGCGGGTGCGTCCCTTTAGCTCGCTCTCTCCCCAGATCCGGCTGGTCCTTCTCGTGTTCTTGAAGCGGCTCGGCGCCTCTTCAGTTCAGGAGGGGACCTCGATTCCCTTGGGTCTATAGATTTCGAGTTACCCACATCAGAGCACTCAAAGCAGGATACAAAATCCTCTGAGGAGTTACTCGATGTGGTGACTCGTGCTGTGGCCAGACTTCAATTAGACTGGCCACGTGACCAAAACCCCCAAGCGCTCCAAATTAGAGGATAGATTTCTGTCTGATGGCCAAGGGAAGGGAACACCTCATCAGTCCCTTCCCTTCTTTGATGACCTCCACGATGAGCTTGCTGCGTTCGGTGGAGAACCCTACTACCTCGGCGTTCACGTGCCTTCGGCGTCGTTATATTCGACTATACGTGGGTGCTGGTAGCGAGGGTATTCGAGGATGCCTCCGGTCGAAGAGACACTTGCGGGTTATCTCTGCCGGGTTCGGCATCGATCCTTGAAAAACCTGCTCTCCCCTCTAAGCCATGCAGGACTACCTCCATGCTAGTGGGGAGGGCTTATCAAGCGGCAGGTCAGGCTGGTGCTGCGCTGCACACCATGGCTGTGTTACAGGCGTACCAGGCTGATCTGCTAAAAGATCTGAGTCGCGGGGAAAACTCTCGGCGAAGAGGCCTTTTCAGAGCTTCGTCGAGCTACGGTTTGTCTCTCCAGCGACCAAGCAGTCAGCCCGTGCCATTGGCGGTCTATGTCCGCTTTAGTCAGCGCGGAGAGGCATTTATGGCTTAATCTGTCAGGCATCCGAGATAGGGACAGAGTTTTCCTAATCGGCGCCCGGTTTAGCCTTCTGGTCTCTTCGGAGACGCCATGAATCTGGTTATCTCCAGATTCCAGGAGGCGAAAAGCCATGAGGAAGCCTTTGGGCAGTTTCTTCCTCGCCCGCACTCAGGGGCGGGGCCGTCGGCCACCCAGTCTCGCCCGCCTCTGCTAGGAGAGAGGCTCAAAAACAGAGCGTGGTGAGTCGTGCTCCCCTCGTAGGGACTGGGGACAGGCTCAGTAAGCCCTCAGCAGCCGCCCAAGAAGGACCTCAGGGCTGTGATCTCTAAAAGAAAGAAGCCCTGGCGTTCTTGTGCCCAACTTTGTGAGGGTAGTTCCCTTCGGGCCGAGGCGTGTATCATCCGCTCGGCCCTCCCGATACCCTCACGAAACCTCTTCACTCCGCCGCCTTTGGTGTTTGGGTGATAGAGGCTTCCAACGAAGAGTTGGGTGTACCGTTGCTTCCTGCCTTAGTCCAGGACACGGAACACTCAACACCCCCTCAACAGGAAGTGTTGAAATTAGTACCCATCTCAGAGAACCTGGCAGCGTGGAAACTTCTGCCAGGTATTTCTATGTGGGTTCTAAAGACAGTAGAAAAAGGCTACAGAATTCAATTGGTTCGCCGCCCTCCGCGTTTCAACGGCGTGGTTCCCACTACCGTAAGACCGGAGCAGGCATGTCTACTGTGGAAAGAACTGCAGAATCTCTTGGCAAAGGGGCCATAGAACATGTTCCCCTCCAGAGAAAGAGTCAGGCTATTACAGCAGATACTTCCTGGTTCCCAAGAAGGGTGGGGGTTGCGTCCGATTCTAGATCTTCGAGGCTTGAACACGCTCAGTCAGGGTGCTCAAGTTCAAGATGCTAACTGTCAAGTCGGTGCGTGTCTCAGATCCAACGTTACGATTGGCTGGTCACGATCGATCTCATGGATGCATATTTCCATATTGGAATTCTGCCACAGCACAGGAAGTTCCTGAGGTTAAGCTTTCGGGGCCGAAGCCTTCCAGTATCAGGTTCTTCCATTCGGCCTAGCCCTATCACCCGCACATTCACGAAATGCATGGATGCAGCACTGGCTCCTTTGCGACTCCAGGGCATCCGCATTCTGAATTATTTAGGCGACTGGCTGATACTAGCACAATCTCAAGAACTGGCAGTACATCACAGGGATATCGTCTTGGCTCATCTAGGTTCTCTGGGTCTGAGGCTCAGCGTCCAGAAGAGCGTTCTTGCTCCAACCCAGGAAATTGCCTATCTAGGGATTATATGGAACTTCGTTCACGATCGCGAGCACGGTTGTCTCCCGCTCGTGTCAGCTCCATCCTGAACTCCCTGAGCAATCTCAGGCTAGGTCAAAGTTGCACTGTTCTTCAGTATCAGCGAATACTAGGTCTCATGGCGTCTGCGTCCACGGTTATTCCTTTGGGCCTTCTCCATATGAGACCGTTTCAGCTGTGGCTAAAAGCCAGGGGATTTCATCCAAGGGCCAGTCCCCTAAGGCAAATAAGGGTTCTGGCGCCCGGCGCCGTTCCCTTTCTATGTGGCTCAGACCCGGTTCCTTACCTTGGGTCCCACTCTCGGTCGCGTCATGTCGATGCGCAGGATGCTAACGACAGGCGCCTCCCTGACGGGTTGGGGTGCGATCTTAAGTGGTCGTCCAGCCCAAGGGGAATGGGAGGGTCATCAGCTCGATTGGCACATCAACTGCCTCGAGCTGATGGCGGTATTCTGGCCCTGAAATACTTCCTCCAACATCTCAGAGGCTGCCATGTCCTTGTGCTTGGTGGACAACACAGCAGCAGTCTCCTACATAAACCGTCAAGGAGGTCTACGCTCTCGCCACCTGAATTTGCTGGCACGTCGGATTCTCCTTTGGGCCCAGGGCAAGCTCCTGTCACTCAGGGCAATTTACATCCCTGGGCGCCTAAATGTGGGAGCAGATTTGCTGTCCAGACAGAACATACCGAGGCAGTGGAAACTCCACCCGAGGTAGTACAACAAATTTGGGAGAGATTTTACAGAGCAGAAGTGGACCTCTTAGCCTCTCAAGAGACTGCGCTAATGTCCCTCTACTTCTCTCTGAGTCACCCAGCCCCCTGGGTCTGGGCCGCGATAAGCGCATACATGGCCCAGAATGTGTCTGTATGCTTTTCCCGGTTTCTCTGCTCCGGGAGTCTTAGCCAGAGTTAAGCCAGCAAGGGTCTTGCCTCTTACTGATAGCGCCTCACTGGCCGAACAGGATTTGGTTCTCAGAAATTATATCTCTCCTCGGCGGCTCGCCTTGGGCGATTCTGGACAGGAGGGACCTTCTGTCTCAGGCACAGGGGCGATATTTCATCCCGGCCCGAGTTGTGGAAACTTCATGTTTGGCCCCTGAAGGGTACCAACTGAGGAACACAGGGCTGTCAGCCTGAAGTTATCGAGACCATTCTTAGTGCTAGGGCTCCCTCCACCAGAAGAATCTACACCAATAAATGGGGTGTCTTCGAAAGGTGGTGCAGTTTACATGGTGCAGACCCAGTTCACTGCCAAATTGTTTCAGTTCTGGACTTTCTGCAGGAAAAACTGTCAGCAGGCATATGCCCGCTACTCTCAGGGTTTATGTGGCGCCATTTGACACGCGCCTTGATGGCCGAGCCTTTGGGAGCACCCTCTCGCTTCGCTTCATTAGGTGGAGCCAGGCGACTGAGGCCCCCTGTTAGGACCAGAACTCCCTCATGGGACTTAGCAATAGTCCTGGAGGGTCTGGCGAAACCCCTTTGAACCTCTAGAGTCAGCGTCTGATAGACTTCTGACTCTCAAGCTGGTTTTTCTTGTGGCAATTACCTCTCTTAAGAGAATCGGGGATCTACAGGCTCTGTCTGTTTTGCCGGCCTGTTTAGAGTTTGCCCCAGGTATGGCCAAAGCTATCCTGCATCCTCATCCTGACTACCTTCCTAAGGTGCCTTTTTCGACAATACACCCTGTCACTCTGGAAGCCTTCTGCTCCCGCCGTTTTTAACGCCAGAGCAGGAAAGTCTTCACGGACTCTGCCCAGTCCGTGCCCTTCAAACTTATGTCCACCGCACTAGCCAGTGGCGTAAGTCTGGGCAGTGTTTGTCTGCTTTGGGGGCGCAACAGGGGGCAGCCGCTACCAAGCAGACTATGTCACATTGGGTGAGGGATGCTATTGCCCTGGCCTATGAGTAGCGGTCAAGCTTAGCCAGTAGGTGTCAGGGCTCACTCCACCAGAGGGGTCGCCGCCTCTAAAGCCTTGGCTAGAGGGGTCCCTCTGCAGCAGGTTTGTGATGCGGCAGGCTGGTCCTCTCCGCACACATTCATCAGATTTTATAGTTTGGATGTTCATGCTACTCCGGGCTCTTCGTCCTTGAGTCGACATCCCAAGCTCATGCCTGAGCGGGTTTGTGGCCGGCAGGCTGGTCCTCTCAGCGCACATCCTTCGGTTTTTATGGCAGGCTGCGTGCCTGAACACATTACGTGATGCGGCAGGCTGGTCCTTTCCGCACACGTTCATCAGTCTTCATGGGTTAGATGTTTCTGCTACTCCGGTTCTTCGTCCTTGAGTCGACATCCCAAACTCATGCCTGAACAAGTTTGTGGCGCGGCAGGCTGGTCCTCTCCGCGCACATTCTTCAGATTTTTATGACAGGCTCATGCCTGAACAAGTTTGTGATGCGGCAGGCTGGTCCTCTCCGCACACATTCATCAGATTCTATAGTTTGGATGTTCATGCTACTCCGGGCTCCTATGCCCTTGAGTCGACATCTCAGCTCATGACTGAACAAGTTTATGATCGCGGCAGGCTGGTCCTCTCCGCTCACATTCATCAGTTTTTATGACAAGTTTGTGTTGCAATAGGGTTCTCTTAGCACACATTCATCGAACTTTATGGGTTAGATGCTTTGCTACTCCGGACTCTTATGTCCTTGAGTCGACATCTCAGCTCATGCCTGAACAAGTTTGTGATGCGGCAGGCTGATCCTCTCCGCACACATTCATCAAAAATGAATGGCTTGGATGTTTATGCGACTCCGGGCCCCTATGCCCTTGAGCCGACATCTCAAGCTCATGTCTGAGACCTCTCGTGTTTTTGTGAGTGCAGCTGCACAACCGTAGGGGTCGGACAGCCCCAAGTCGTGGCGGCGTGGGTATTGCGTTCCCCTAACGCTTAGCAGCGCAACATTGTAGTGAAGCCTTTTGTAAAGGAGCGTCTCGGGTTACATGTGTAACCCTTGTTCCCTGAAAAAGCGGAGCGAGATGTTGCGCTGCTTTACCGCACTGGGGCGTCCCAGGACTGCTCTTCAGAAAAAGGTATCTGTCGACACGCTGGTGGCGCCTCTGTTTTATAGCCTGGCCACAGGTGCATCTAATGATCTTCACCAGCCGAGGCTATAAATTCAGGTCAATTTTCATTGGCGTGTTTCACACAAATTCACAGCTGCTCACAATGCAAGATTGTTCCCCTAACGCTTAGCAGCGCAACATCTCGTTCCGCCTTTTTCAGGGAACAAGGGTTACACATGTAACCCGAGACGTTCCCCTTCGGTCACTCACTCGACGTTGTGTCGATTGTAGTGACAAAAGGGGTTTCTTCTGAGAGCCTCGTGTACCTCTGAACTTGAGAAAAGGCCAAAGTCAAGTTGGCAGACAGAATTTGCATGCCCCGCCCCCGGACATATGGGTATAAAGTGAGCAGGGCTGATGCATATGAGACTGCTCCAGCACTGGCTTCAGACTCGAGTCCCGAGATGGGCATGGCGCCGCGGCACATTCCGTGTATTTATCACCCCTTCCTGCCACCAGACTTTCAACCCTTGGACAGACCTCTGTTTTCTGCAGACAGGAGTCCCCCTACAGCAGGTGTCCAGACGTGTCGTGGTCACCACAGACGCCTCTCAACTGGGTTGGTGCGCCGTGTGCTACGGGCACGCAGCTGCTGGCTCCAGGACGGGGCCCCGCCTGCGTTGGCACATCAATTACCTCGAGTTGTTGGCTGTACTGCCAACTGCTGTACTGTTGTTGTCAGGGACCAGGTCATGAACCTGCAAGCCCTGCCTCGGGAGGAGGCAGACCCAGTCTCTTCGTTGCTGTGTCCGGTACGTGCTTTGCATACCTACATGGGCTTTAGATGCTCTGAGCAGCTTTTTGTCTGCTTTGGCGGACGACGGAAAAGGAACGCCGTCTCCAAACAGAGGATAGCTCACTGGGTTGTTGACGCTATTTCCCTAGCCTATCACACCCAGGCTATGCCCCAAGCCCCCCTTGCGGGTTCGAGCATACTCTACGAGAAGTGTGGCATCCTCTTACTTAACATACATCTGCAGAGTAGCGGATGGGGTTGAGTTGGTCTCATCCCATGTTTTGACAGGTCCGAGCTGGTAGAACTCGGTAATATGGAACAACCGACCAGGTGTTCAGCTTGCTCCTTGCGCCCTTCACCAAGCTGATCCAGTGGGCCTTCTTTCCCAGGTGAGCCAGCAAGCTCTCGCTCCCTGGATGCTCTTCCTCCCTAGCCCTCTGGCCGCAGATTCAGCGGAGGAATTCGCCGCCAGACCCACCACGAGTCCAGTGCTCCGTGTTGGGCTTGGGCCCCACAGGCATAGTTCACGCTTCAGGCAACTTCCTGTGACGGTCCCCCCACTGGCAGGACCCGCGTCTCCCTAGGGCAGTCCTCGCTGCCCCAGTCGCTGTGTATGTAGCAACTCCTCCCTTGCAGGCAGGATATACCACCGCACCATGTCCACGGGTGGCCTGACAACCCCGTGTGTATTATCCACAAGTTACCTCCGCCCAGTTTGGGCAGGTCATGGTCTCTGCAGAGCCTTTTCCCCCTGAAAGAAAAGGAACGGGAAAGGACGCTTTCCCTGACGCATCTATAGCGTTAAGATAGCCCTAGCCGCTTTTTAACTCTATGACGAGAAACATAGAGCGAGAAAATGCAAGTCCCGTGCAAGTCATTTCAGCCTGTTTCCGTATGGTACGAGGAACCTAAGAGCGGTATATGACACCTGTTATTGGTGTTATTGCTTCTAGCACGCAACAGCCTGCTTGCACCTGGCTCGGCAGCCACGTAACACGGGTTAGTGCATGGAGTTTTTAAGTGGGACCCCTTGTGTCACTACAATCGACACAACGTCGAGTGAGTGACAGAAGGGAAACGTCATGGTTACTGTTATAACCTCCGTTCCCAGATAGAAGGAACGAGACGTTGTGTTCCCCTTGCCACGTCACTATCCCTACCACTGTAATGCGTCAGTAACCGTATTCTCGGCTCCTCAGTTAAAACCTGTCTGGCATTCGCTCGCCCGCTCCCTTTATACCCGTATGTCCGGGCGGGGCATGCAAATTCTGTCTTCTCAAGTTCACATTCAGAGGTACGAGAGGCTCTCAGAAGAGACCCCTTGTGTCACTACAATCGACACAACATCTCGGTCCTTCCATCGGGGAACGGAGGTTACAACTGAAACTTTTTAACTTAATTCTCAAAATATTATGACTATAATATCAAAATGCTAAGACTTTATTCTAATAATCTTGACTTTATTCTCATACAAAATTTAATATAATGCTACAATTTTATGCTCAAACTATTACGACTTTAACCTCAATGCTTCAACTTTATTCTCTTAATTTTTACTTTATTATCAAAATCTTATTTTTGAATCACCAAGTAAAGTTAAAAATAACTTTATTTTTTATAAATGCATGGTTATACCATTAAACATGATTCCAAGTTGTTTTTAACAAAGCAAAGTTTCAATGCTTGATAAACAGTAAGAGTGTTTTTCCCTTTTGCTCTGATGTGCAGATTAAGTACAATAAATAAGTTCAATGTCATTTGATTTTAAACCATTTAAAAATCAAGGCACCCCAAAGAGGCTATTTAACCACAGCAGTGAAACTCCACACACATGAAAATGGAAATTTGAACCAGCCCGGGCAGAGCGCATATTCAGGCAGTGACAGTTTGATCATTTTAGTTTGACTTTAATGTGAGATTTATAATTTATGTATTATGCTATTTAGGCTTATAGCTCACTGTTCTACTATTTTGAGCACAGTTTGAGGAAATTCCATTGCAATAAACATTCTTTATTCCCGCAGACTGACTCCTAAATAAACCTGAATAACCGAACAAGATGACTGGTGCATCCATTCAAATCTACTTGCTGTGTGGATTGTAAAAAACAAATGAAGATTAGTAATGAGGCTTATAGATTATATATTTAGAAATAAGGCTTGCATAAAAAACCTCATTGCCTCTGATAAGAAAAGCTGCACCCTCATGAGAGAAAATAGAAAGCTCCCACATGAGGCATTTGTAACGTGTCTGATGAACTTGCACACAAACAGCAGGTAAAAGTCAAAGTGCGAACTGTCAATTAATGCAAGTGGTGCTCACTGATCGGAAATATTAACATTTGAAACCAGAATTGCAGTCTAACTTGGTTGCTTTTGTACCCTGAACTAATGAACATTAAGCCTTCCTTTTTTCATTTTTTTCATCACATATAAAAATCCGCCAGGGTCGCTGGCTGCTCGTTTCCTTATAAATAAAGTTAATGGGAACTGGGTCTATCAGGCTCCAAATATACACATCCACACACTATATATTTCTGTTTCTTAAACAATGCTATAGTATGGCTTTACTTGTACTTTAGAGCACAAGTCATATGGACAATTTTTTTGATACCATGGTGCTTTTGTTTTTTTATCATATTTATTTTTTGCCATTTTATTGACAGAACCAGACCCCTTTCACTTTCATTATACAGAAAAGAGTGGCCTGGACATTCTTCATAAAAGTACTCTTTGGGATGAGTGACAGAATTTTTAGAATCTTTTGAATCATGTCTCACAATTGAATAAACACTTTGAAAAACATAAACACTGGAAAATGGCTCAGTTAGCTCTTTTTGATCTAGTTCAAGCCTATCATGGCACTGCCATGAATAGATTTACCAGCATGTTGATTTCAATAAAACAAGAAATTAGAAGCTGCCTGTTCAGTTGAACAGTAGCAAAAATGGTAAAAACAGAAGTGAAACAACACACAAAACCTCATATTATTTAAGCAGAAACTTTGATCATGGCTTGCTATGGTCGGAATGGAAAACCAGCTTACTAATTACTGCATATTATGTGCATTTTCTACTGTATACTGCCTACTATTTTTCAAAAATAGTATGTGGAATGCAATTAACATTTCCAACAGTAGGATGCTACATTTTCACATGACCTCATAATTGCAATGCAAACATAGGAATTCCACATGTTGCCTCCGAAAGTTCATGTACCCTTAAATCAACCCCACATCCCACATCAGACATATTTTGGATCATTTCAACTTTGGTCACATTTCTCTCTAGCGCTACTCTCTAGTGCATTGCCTGAACAACCTCCAAGACATGGTTTCTGGTCTCAGGGGAACCAGGAAGTAATCGTGTTTACATACAAAATGGTAAGCATGATTCGAAGGTTGCATTTTCGATTTACAAATAAGTTTTTACTGCACTGACTTTCTGTTAACTGTATTACATAATTTAAAACAAAAAATACACCTCACATTTGGTGCCACTCTGTGGACATTTCATCCAGAATCTGAGGTACGCACGTGAAAATACGTTCAACACGTCAAGCTTCGGCCACTGGGAGCAGTGATTCGAATTTCAGTAAGCACAGACCAATTTTAGCAGTTGACTACTATTGTCGAATTTATAGTGAGATCGGTCTGCTTAGTTTAGCAAGTGTCATCCAGCTATTATCTTGGAAATCTAAAAGGTTATTTTGCACTTTAATCCAAATTTGTGTACAAATGACTTAACTTTCAGCAGTCAGATCAAATAATGAATCAAAAAAGAGATTATATTACTAACATAACTTTCGTTGCATTCCCCTATCTGGAAATGGAAGGACAAGTCATGTGCATTGCTTTGTGGGATACAGTACCCAGCACTGTGCTCTGTTGTATAATGCACATTCTGGTAAATGCAGTAGATTATCTGTTTAATCCTTGCATGTATTCTGTGCAGAGTATAGCAGAAATAGTAAGAGTAGTGTGGTAGTATGCTATTCCAAACATAGCCTTAACTTCCTTTACTTATATTTGGAGGTATTATATATCATTTTGATATCCATTGTAGTAACTAGCAAACACATTTCAGATCCTCATTCAAGCTATAAACCAAACACTCAAACACAAACACACTCAAACACCTCTGGCATCATACCAGGAACAATGCACTATTTTCAAGAGCTATTACAGAAGAGGAACATAGACAATAGCATCTACAGCACTCATCCAGGAATGCTACATTTATTGGTGCCAAAGCATGAATTTTGCAATGTAGAGTCTTAACATTGTCCCCCATGCAGATCATTGAGAGTAGTTGAAATTTGCTTAAATTGTTGATGGCGCCCACACCCTTATCCATGAGATATATTAGAAAAAGCTAGATGAAAACCCTCGAGACAGATTTCAATATTCATGGCATACTGTTCTAACTGGAGAAAACACAAGGTTCTCTTGTAATTTCACTGAATTTGATCACTATGCTGCTTAACCATTTTACATTGACATTTATGCATTTGGCAGACGCTTTTATCCAAAGCGACTTACAGTGCAATTATTACAGGGACAATCCCCCCCGGAACAACCTGGAGTTAAGCACCTTGCTCAAGGACACAATGGTGGTGGCCGTGGGGTTCAAACCAGGGACCCTCTGATTAACAGCCCTGTGCTTTAGCCACTACGCCACCACCTTCATAATTACCCAACCATTTTGAATACTGTTTACCCTCTGAAATGAATGTTAAACAGTGAGAGAGAGGGACCTGTATTATGAATACTCATAACACTGCTTTGGCAAAACCCATTAAAACCCTTTTAGAGCCATTTGAGTGAAGTGATATGACAAAATAATGTCATAAAAGCAGTTTAATTAAAATGACCTGAACATGACTCGACAACATTATTTATTCATTTGATGGCACAGATATAAAATTCAGGATCATTTGATGCACTCATAAATCTTTCCACAAAAGCAATATTTAGCCAATATAACAAGAAAAAAATATTTTCACTCTAAAAATGGCAGACTTTTAAAATTGTAATAACTTCCAGGACGTGATGTGGTTCTATTTGAAAATCAATTTCTATGATTTCCCATAACCTTTCCAGTGGTTTGTGATTACTGGGATTATAGGGATTTTTTTTGTACATTATTTTGATTCATACTTAACCTTTAATTATTCAGATTAATTTGTTAAAACATTGAAAATATATACACAAGCTCTACATGAGTGCGTTATATCTTACCCAAATGAGTCCGTTATATCATACCCACATGAGAGCATTATATCATACCCACATGAGAGCGTTATATCATACCCACAGGAGAGCATTATATCATACCCAAATGAGTCCGTTATATCATACCCACATGAGAGCATTATATCATACCCACATGAGAGCGTTATATCATACCCACATGAGAGCGTTATATCATACCCACATGAGAGCGTTATATCATACCCACATGAGAGCGTTATATCATACCCACAGAGAGCGTTATATCATACCCAAATGAGTCCGTTATCTCATACCCACATGAGAGCGTTATATCATACCCACATGAGAGCGTTATATCATACCCACATGAGAGCGTTATATCAAACCCACAGAGAGCGTTATATCATACCCACACGAGAGCGTTATATCATACCCACGTGAGAGCGTTATATCATACCCACATGAGAGCGTTATATCATACCCACATGAGAGCGTTATATCAAACCCACAGAGAGCGTTATATCATACCCAAATGAGTCCGTTATATCATACCCACACGAGAGCGTTATATCATACCCACACGAGAGCCTTATATCATACCCACATGAGAGCGTTATATCATACCCACAGAGAGCGTTATATCGTACCCACAGAGAGCGTTATATCATACCCACATGAGAGCGTTATATCATACCCACAGAGAGCGTTTTATCATACCCACACGAGAGCGTTTTATCATACCCACACGAGAGCATTATATCATACCCACAGGAGAGCGCTATACCATACCCACACGAGAGCGTTATATCATACCCACACGAGAGCGTTATATCATACCCACAGGAGAGCGCTATATCATACCCACACGAGAGCGTTATATCATACCCACACGAGAGCGCTATACCATACCCACACGAGAGCGTTATATCACACCCACACGAGAGCGTTATATCACACCCACAGGAGAGCGCTATACCATACCCACACGAGAGCGTTATATCATACCCACACGAGAGCGTTATATCATACCCACACAAGAGCGTTATATCATACCCACAGGAGAGCGCTATATCATACCCACACGAGAGCGTTATACCATACCCACACGAGAGCGTTATATCATACCCACAGGAGAGCGCTATACCATACCCACATGAGAGCGTTATATCATACCCACACGAGAGCATTATATCATACCCACACGAGAGCATTATATCATTCCCACACGAGAGCGTTATATCATACCCACAGGAAAGCGCTATACCATACCCACACGAGAGCGTTATACCATACCCACACAAGAGCATTATATCATACCCACAGGGGAGCGCTATACCATACCCGCATGAGAGCGTTATACCATACCCACACAAGAGCGTTATATCATACCCACATGAGAGCGTTATATCATACCCACATGAGAGCGTTATATCATACCCACATGAGAGCGTTATATCAAACCCACAGAGAGCGTTATATCATACCCACACGAGAGCGTTATATCATACCCACATGAGAGCGTTATATCATACCCACACGAGAGCGTTATATCATACCCACATGAGAGCGTTATATCATACCCACATGAGAGCGTTATATCATACCCACACGAGAGCGTTATATCATACCCACACGAGAGCGTTATATCATACCCACACGAGAGCGTTATATCATACCAAATGAGTCCGTTATATCATACCCACACGAGAGCGTTATATCATACCCACACGAGAGCGTTATATCATACCCATATGAGAGCGTTATATCATACCCACAGAGAGCGTTATATCATACCCACAGAGAGCGTTATATCATACCCACATGAGAGCGTTATATCATACCCACAGAGAGCGTTTTATCATACCCACACGAGAGCGTTATATCATACCCACAGGAGAGCGCTATACCATACCCACACGAGAGCGTTATATCATACCCACACGAGAGCGTTATATCATACCCACAGGACAGCTTATATCATACCCACACGAGGCGTTATATCATACCCACACGAGCGCTATACCATACCCACACGAGGCGTTATATCACACCCACACGAGAGCGTTATATCACACCCACAGGAGAGCTCTATACCATACCCACACGAGAGCGTTATACCATACCCACACGAGAGCGTTATATCATACCCACAGGAGAGCGCTATACCATACCCACATGAGAGCGTTATACCATACCCACACAAGAGCGTTATATCATACCCACAGGAGAGCGCTATACCATACCCACACGAGAGCGTTATATCATACCCACACGAGAGCATTATAGCATACCCACAGGACAGCGCTATATCATACCCACACAAGAGCGTTATATCATACCCACACGAGAGCGTTATATCATAGCCACACGAGAGCATTACATCATTCCCACACGAGAGCGTTATATCATACCCACACAAGAGCGTTATATCATACCCACAGGAGAGCGCTACACCATACCCACACGAGAGCGTTATACCATACCCACACGAGAGCGTTATATCATACCCACAGGAGAGCGCTATACCATACCCACACGAGAGCGTTATATCATACCCACACGAGAGCGTTATATCATACCCACACAAGAGCGTTATATCATACCCACAGGAGAGCGCTATACCATACCCACACGAGAGCGTTATACCATACCCACACAAGAGCGTTATATCATACCCACAGGAGAGCGCTATACCATACCCACACGAGAGCGTTATATCATACCCACACGAGAGCATTATATCATACCCACACGAGAGCATTATAGCATACCCACAGGAGAGCGCTATACCATAGCCACACGAGAGCATTATATCATTCCCACACGAGAGCGTTTTATCATACCCACAGGAAAGCGCTATACCATACCCACACGAGAGCGTTATACCATACCCACACGAGAGCGTTATATCATACCCACAGGAGAGCGCTATACCATACCCACACAAGAGCGTTATATCATACCCACAGGAGAGCGCTATACCATACCCACACGAGAGCGTTATATCATACCCACACGAGAGCGTTATACCATACCCACAGGAGAGCACTATACGATACCCATACGAGAGCGTGATATCATACCCACACGAGAGCGTTATATCATACCCACACGAGAGCGTTATATCATACCCACAGGAGAGCGCTATATCATACCCACAGGAGAGCATTATATCATACCCACAGGAGAGCGTTATATCATACCCACAGGAGAGCGTTATATCATACCCACACGAGAGCGTTATATCAAACCCACATTAACATGCTAAAGCTTTCCAAGTGCTGTCACGACTAAACTACAAAAATGTATATTCGCAACAATATTTCACAATTTACTGTTTATTCATTTGATTGAGCCCACAGTACACAGTCCCACAATTTGTGAACATTGAATTTCCATATGTTTTCATTTACATGTATGCAAATTTATCCAAAGTGACTTACAGTGCACTTATTACTGGGACAATCCCCCCGGAGCAACCTGGAGTTAAGTGCCTTGCTCAAGGACACAATGGTGGTGACTGTGGGGATCGAACCGGCAACCTTCAGCTTATCAGTTCTGTGCTTTAGAAATTAATGGATAAGGTTTAAAAAAATTATAATAATTTTTTCTGACCAATATGCAAAAGAAGAGATTAATCACAAAAGAGATTGTTAGATTAATGTAAAAGACCTGAATTAAAAGAACATTCACAAATTTGTTGTCACTCACAAATATTTAGTTGCTATAACTAGAAAAATATGTAATATTTCCATGACTTTTCCAAGCCTGGAAATCAAAATGTTTAAATGTCCAATTTTTTCATGACCGTTGGAACCCTGATAGTTAAAGCATACATCTCATCATGTTAAACATATCGTTGTTTTTGTGTCATGATTAAAATATTGATAAACTATGGACTGAACTCCTCACAACAATTTTTTCTGCATTGTGCTGCCCCCCGTGACCTTTACCAGATTTTACCTCATGGTCAATGCTGTGTAAATATGCTTAAGTAAATAGGAACATTGATTGACATATTCCAACCATTAACATCTATTATACAGCTGCCTGAGAAGTAGATTTTACCCTTAAAGAGCAATAAATGCTCTATTAGCATACTCAATTTTCAAACAGGCAAATATCATTGTGGAAACTGCTGAACTAGCACACAGGCCAAATTGCTTCAATCAAAGAAATGATTATGTAAATCAGATGCTTCATTGCTTAGCTGGAATAGATCATTACCAAAGCAGGTGTCCTCTCAAGTCCAACTGTCCTTTTGAATTGTCTGAAAATTATGGAAGTGTTTATCTACCAGCAAACGTAATTAAACTATCAAAATAGAGAATCATTAAATGGTCTGCCCGGACAGTTTGTGATCAGATCACTCATTAAAGGCATAAACAAATGAAGAGCGAGTAGATTATATCCAACTGGCGGGCACCATCTCTGACCTTCCCAGAATTCCCTCATACAGCTCAAACAGGCTTGATGTACAAATCCAGACAGGTTCAGTGAAGGTTAACTAATGTATTAGAGACTCATTCTCATTGTGTTTGGGTGACAATCTGGGTGACAATTTAGGGGGCAGAATATGCATGAAGAATGTGAATTACCAAAAACACAAAAAGAAGAATGTGAAAGTGATCTGTTTCATACCCACACCTATCATATCGCTTCAGAAGACATTGATTTAACCACTGGAGTTGTCATACACATCTGGGATGACATAAGAGTAAATATTTAGAGAATTGTAATTTTTGGGTGAACAATCCCTTTAAAGCCTCTGAGGAATTGTCAAGCCTCTACAACAATCTGAAAAGAGAAGGCAACCATGTAGACCTAGATCAATCCAGAGCTCTTCCCATTTCCCAAGAGTATCTAATGCTAACTTGTTTAGATGGAAAAGCTGACCAGATATTGGCAAATGGATTGCTTTTGGAGACCATTACTAAACTAAAATCCCAAAGTGTCCCTTTTGTAGACTTTTGTGATTGGGTCACTCTGAATATGCTACAAACCACTTAGAACAGCTGAGTGGTCTGAGAAATGCATAGCAACATCCTGGCAACCATCCCTAGCATTGTGGTAGTGCGTTTTGCACACAGCAGCATTGGTTTGAGGGTTTTGAGTTTGGGGCAGGACTCTCTGTTTGTCGTTTGTTGACCACTAGAAGAATTTTAAGGAATAGTTCTCCAAAAAAGAAAGGATAGTCATCGTTTAATATGCCCTTACACATTTTTTACGTTTTCAAACCTATTGTGACATGACTTGACAGGCTGAACATGTACACATGCAAATGAGATTTGAGAGCTACGGGGTGTAGGGCAAGACTACTATTCACTATTGTGAATAATGACTAAAATACTGATCTGTTATACACATAAAGATATATGGCTTCAGAAGACTTGAAATATAGCGTCATAGTTGCATCCTTCATTAGGTATCATGAACTAAACTGAACCCAAAATCTGAATTCACACAGATTCTGAAAACAAGTGACATTTTCTTTATTTTCTTTGGATGATTCTAAACTCATTAACTCGGCTGCTGTTGTAGAGCAATTTCAAAGATGTATGAGGCACATGAACTTTATTTCTTCTAATCAATTTCCATCTTAATGGCAGTAAAACTAAAAGAAAGCTTTTAGAAAGAAATGATTAATAGGCAGGCTGTAAACATTGTTTGATACCGCAAAGCACGCACTACAACAACAATAAAGAGGAATTATTGACAGCAGGGTTGCAAAGGCGAATGGGGTCAGCGCAGGGCATCAAGATATCTTTGGTAAATAAATAAATCCATTAATATGATGAAAACCCAAAATGGAGAACAAAATAGGAAAATGAAAAGAATGCTGAGGACAAAACAAATAAGAGATTATAAAGAAATGTATAGAATAATACAAAATTGAGATCGAAAAAACTAAGGTGAAAATTTTAAATAAATAGTCCACTTTAAAATATTATATGCAGTTTCCTTTCTAGATTACTAATTTTAAACCTCTACACCTTCAAGAACACAATTACGTAGACCTAAGAAAACCAATAAAGTTGTACAGTGATAACATCATTAATTATTTCATTACTATTGTACCAGAACTGTTGTTCATTCACTAAAGTTTAAGATTCAATACCAAGGTCCATGTGTTTTTATTCTTGGTGTTCTTGGTTGTCCAATCAAACAATGAGCTAAGAAAATGTTAAACATTTATTACGTCTATTTCATTTGCAAACTCAATATGGAAGGTCAAGTCAAGCCCAGTGCAGTCAGTGTGCACTGTTGTACACATTTACAAGGCAATACTGAATTTGACATTGAAATGCTCAGTCTGGTCTTATTGTGAATGGGGTTAAAAGTACACTATTAGAGGCACTAGTTTTTCTCAGTATTTAATTGTCTTTTAATGGTTTAGAGGATTTGGCTATACATACAAGAAGAAAGATTTAAAATTGTAATAGAGCATATAAATGGCAAAAAAATAACCCAAACCAAGACATGATTTACTATACAGAGGATGATGTGCATGAAATCACAGTTAATGACATTAGCTAACCTTAAAATCACTTGGGGTTTCATGGCCTTGGAAAATTGTAACGAATCACACATATAAAAGAAATCAGTATGAGAGCCATTTTTTGTACAGCACCGGAAAATTCACGCCACATTACTCATGTTTGAATAGCTGATAAGTTGAATAACAAGCAATGCCTTGGAAAATAAAATCCTAGTTTGCAATGGACCATTTCATAAGTGGTACACAGTGGTAATTATGTCTCTGTAATTTCATAGAGAATAGAGCATTCAACACAATCTAAAGTATGTTAACAAATAGCAGACTTAAAGTACTGCAGTATAGTTTTTATGCATTTGGCAAATGCTTCTATCCAAAGCAACTAACAGAGCATTCAAGTTTGGCGTTGTATCTGTACGTGCATTCCCTGGGAATCAATTGAATTGCATGAATGCTTGAAAAGCCAGCATGCAATCATAACTGACCATAGTCATTTTGACATTACATGTAGGGATTGGTGGATCAATCCTAAAGTAGCCTATTGATACTTCCGATTCTAATTTTATATAAAAAATAACGATCCTCACACAAAAATATTGATTCTAATTTATTTATTTTTAATTAGGTTTATTATTAATTGGTTTCCATGAACAAGACCAATAATTATAACCTTCAAAGTGAAATAAAAAGGATCAGGCTATAAGAGCAAATACTTGTGCAGGATGGGAACTGTTTCTTCTTCTGCTCGTCTTAATGCATGAAAGCCACAAAGCTCGTTCAAACAAGAGGGATTAGTGCCTTCTAGAGGTAATGATAGAAAATCAGAGAAACAGCTTCTGGACAGTAGTGTAGTCTATGGCATACGCAGGCACACGCCATATACAGAGTGTACAGTCAAGTCAATTTTATTTGTATAGCACCTTTCACAACACATCGTTTCAAAGCAGCTTTACAGAAGATCAGGCATTAACAGACGATAAAACTGTAATGTCTATAATGTCGATTAATCCTCATAGTGTAATTAGATAAAATACAAATGTTAATCATGTTTAAAAATAAGTAATTCAATAATAATTGAATAGACTGTTTAGCTGCAAAGATAATTCCTTCTACGATTTTATTATATTTTTCCTCAACACTTCCTTCCAATTTAATATTATTAAAATTTTCTTCACACAACATATAAAATTCCTTCCATTTTTCCTGTTTAAATCTCCACCTTACACATTCATTCGTATTTTGCTTTTGTACTGCATTTTGAATTTCACATCATATTACTGGCCAATGATATCTTCATGCACTGTCCATGTACATTGACCAGCTAATGCTGCTGACATTATTGTGAGATCTAAACATGACGTGCTACCTCTTGCTTTATCCATTCTTGTTGGCTTCCCATCATTCAAACAAACCAGTGAATGCTCTTCAAAAAATTCTTCTATTATTTCCCCGTTATTATCAGTGTTTTTACTACCCCATAAACCATTATGTGCATTCAAATCCCCACACATAATCATTTTGCCCTGTGTGTCACCCATCGCCTCTTTTAAAACAGTATTACTTATTTCTATACATGGATTATAAAAATGTATAATTCTGATTATAATGTATAATTCTATATGTATGCATGTGGAGTTGTGGTGGCGTAGTGGTCTTGAGCACATAACTTGTAATCAGAAGGTCGCTGGTTTGACCCCCACAGCCACCACCACTGTGTCCTTGAGCAAGGCACTTAACTCCAGGTTGCTCCGGGGATTGTCCCTGTAATAAGTGCACTGTAAGTCGCTTTGGATAAAAGCGTCTGCCAAATGCATAAATGTAAATGTATGTATTCTGCATTACTATTTTTATATGCTATGCTTTCTTTAATAAATGTTGCACACCCTCCACCTCTGCCATTTTCTCTGTCTTTCCTCTCTACTACATATCCATTGATCTTAAATTCCATGGAGCTATTTAACCATGTCTCTTGGATACAAATAATGTCTGGTGTTTTTCCATTTCTGTGATATGTTTTTTAATTCTTGCCCATTTGCTATTAAGCTCCTGGCATACAATGTAACAGTAGGAAAGACATTATAGGACTATGTATTGTTACTCTGAGTCCAAAGCAACAGTTCCTTCTTTCGCTTTTAAAATCTTTAGGAATGTACTAGCACATCCTACAATTATATTTAACTTGTCCGACTTCCTTTTACTTGCGCTGTACCATCTACCACTGCATAAATAAATGCCACAAAATCTATTTTTTTCATCACAAACAGAACATCTGATTCATTTCTTGCAGGATTTCCATTATTCTGGATGGAAGATTCCACATTGATTCCTTGCACATTTATTCTCTTTTTTTCTGCTACGCCTTTTATCTTACGGGTAGCTTCTGCAAATGCGCTATGGCCTCCCCCACAGTTACAAAATTTGATCTCTGTTCCCTCCTCACACTTGCCATACTCATGTTCTCCTCCGCAATTTGCACAGCACATTTTCCCTTTACAGGTATCTGCTGTGTGTACCATGTGTTGGCATTTAAAACATCTCAAAGGAGGGGTGGATACTCTCGTACCGAAAAGCTTATAAATCCTAGCTTCACTTTTGTCGGTAGGGTATTTCCTTCAAATTGAATCAACATGCTCATGCTGTCACACCTTTTATTGTCTTTCCATGTCTGCAATCTTATAGCAGAAATGACTGTGCCACCATCCAAACTTCCTTTGATGTCATCCATACTTACGTTAAGAGGTACTCCTAAAATGACCCCTCTAGTTTTATTGCCTATTTCTGTGCATACTACCTTTCCTCCTGCAAGTGTTTTTATTTTAAGGATCTTTTGTTTCTGCTTCTAATCCTTGCATTTGATCATTATTCTTCCATTTCTGAGACAGGATTCAGCTTTCACTATTCCTATCTCTTTCTCAGTTGCTTTTGATAGTTTAACAGGATGCTTTTGTTGTTCTGATTGTTTAGCAAAAGTAACAATCACTTTGATTTCTCTTTCTACCATCTCCTTATCAGCTTCATTTCTTATATTTCTCAGTGTATTCAGTGTTTGCTCATAATCAGATCTATCACACATGCAGCTTTCCTTTTTCCTTTTAGTATATATTAGTTCCTGATAATCCATGTCTTGATTATTGTCGCCATCTGAAATGTCTCCCCACGCCATTCTCCCTATCTCCCTGGGGTTGTGACCGATTATTTTCTTCTCTGCCATTTTACTCCGCCAAAAAGCATGTCTTTTATTTTGGAAGTTTACTTCCTGTTTTATAGTCACGTGTTTCATGTCATGTGATTTCCTGTTTCCTCATGTGTTTCTGGTCATGTGATATCCTGTTTCCCTCTATGTTCATGTGTCTTGTTTTCATTGGTTTATTGTCTTGTTAACTCATTATCAGTTCTGTTTTGTCACTGGTTTAAGTTTATTAGTCTTATTATCTTGTTTATAGTTCTCTCTGTTTATTGGTTGTCTTGTTACCCTTGTCCATGTATTTATACCCTCATGTTTGCCATGGTCCTTGGTCAGGTATTGTGTTAATAAAACATTGTTTGGAAGTCAAGTCAAGTCCATGTTTATTTTCAAAAAAATAATTATTTCACATTTATGAATAAACTGCACTTGGGTTCCTCATATCATAATCGTCTTCGTCTGCCTGTCATTGCATCATTACAATAGTATGATATGTTACGATTTGATTCAAAGTATTTGTAATATCCCAAGGGTTTTGTCGAAATAAGTGTTATTTTATAAAAAGTCTGTGTAAACACTTTTGCAAGAATCTGTTCTGTTAAAACATTAAAAGATGTCATAATTTTGTAACAGGCTGCTGAGGGCAGTAAATTCAATAATAATTGGAATTGAGGATTTCATGGTTCCCATAGCTCATGATTTCCATAACTGGTAGCTATAGTTATCTTAAATCAAGCATTTAATTTGAAGGCTAAAGTAACTCGTTTTCTGTTTTTTCCTCTTGCCATATCTAGAGTACCATGGGTAACCACTGTGGGCAACTCAATAGAACTGCTTTTATTGAAATAGGCCTAATTGAATGTTGTTTTGATTATACAACCAGAGGGGTGGGACAACTCAACTCAATTGCTTTGATGTTTTATCATTGGTTTGCAACAGAGTACATTTTCATACATACTTTTGGAGGTTTCCTGGTTTATTGGTAAGCTGGTAGTAATTAAAATCTCTACTGATTAAGTGACCCTGTGATTCTCATACTGATTCTCAAATTAGAGATGGGGCAAATATAAAAGCCACTAACACATCTCTTTTAAAAATTGTATACATTTTAATATTTTCTAGTGTGTTTAGTAATATAAGAGTTGTAATGTAGACCCATTGCCTCTAATGGCAGAGCAAACCTTGTGCTCTTTTTGTAGCTTGGCGGCCATGGTCACTTTTAACTGTCCTTAGTTAAATTTTTATTGGGGCAGGTTCTCTCATGTGTTTTAAATGTCATAAAGCTGTCATTTTGTGTTCCACGGAATGAGGAAATTAATGAGTTTGCCACAACTTCAGGGTGATTCCTTTAAATGAACTTAATAATATGGAGGTAAACACATCTGGTAAGATATTTTACACAATAAACACAACACTGCAATGTGTATAATCCTTATCTCACTTCCATGGAATCATATCTAATGACTTAACACCATTGAAAGAGTGTTGGAAACAGGCGAGTTGAAGAATTTCGCAGATATATGGTAAAATAACAACCTGGCAGCCACAGCGATTAATGGCATACGAAATCCATCAGCAAGAGTAGAGACGGCCGTTCACTCAGCCATTATAAGAGCCTGCTTTCCTCATACCTCTGTGTCTTAATTCCTACCGTAGAGAACACTGCAACATGAAATTGCAGCCTGTTTTATGGGAAGGTGGGTGCAGTGTATTTGCTGAGAGCTCTAGACCATGAGAGCTATGATTCAGACCTAACATGAAGAAAAAGATTGCTAAAAGAAACTGAAGGACGCTGGAGAAATTAGCATGTAATTAGCTGATATTCCTTTCACAACACTGTGCTTGAACCCATCAATCTTTCTTATTTCTGAGCATTATGAGCAAATACATTTTCACGTATTTGGAATTTTAGTTGCAACTAAATGTTTTGCCTTCTGCATTTAATCACATTATCATATCATAATTAAAATGCATTGCTCACAAACAGGTAGCATAGTTATATTGTGTTTTTATAAATAACTTTCTTTGAAGTGCCAGTGTAAACATCAGGCTATATAAATATAGTAATCATTGAGTACTGTAATGTGTCTGGCAGGCAATGACACGGGAGCAGACGATGATGTGATGACGAACCCAGGTGCAGTTTATTTACATAAGTGTACTCCAAAAACCCTAATTAAAAACGTGAACATGAACATGAACTAGACTTGACATAACATGACTTGACTATAACTTGACTATAGCTTGACTGTAGCTTGACTGTAGCTTGACTGTAGCTTGACTATAGCTTGACTATAGCTTGACTGTAGCTTGACTATAGCTTGACTATAGCTTGACTATAACTTGACTATAGCTTGACTATAGCTTGACTGTAGCTTGACTGTAGCTTGACTGTAGCTTGACTGTAACTTGACTGTAGCTTGACTATAGCTTGACTATAGCTTGACTGTAGCTTGACTGTAGCTTGACTGTAGCTTGACTGTAGCTTGACTATAGCTTGACTATAGCTTGACTGTAACTTGACTGTAGCTTGACTGTAGCTTGACTATAGCTTGACTATAGCTTGACTATAGCTTGACTATAACTTGACTATAGCTTGACTATAACTTGACTATAGCTTGACTATAACTTGACTATAGCTTGACTATAGCTTGACTATAACTTGACTATAGCTTGACTTGACCGAACCATGACATGACATTACATCAACAATACTCGACAAAGGACAATGGCAAAAATGAGGGCTTAAATACATGACATGGGGGAACATAAACCAATGAACAAACAGAACTCTAAACAAGATAATTAAATAATAAACCAATGAAAACAAGACACATGAATATGGAGGGAAAGCAGGACGTCACATGACTAGACAAGGAAGTTAACAAATTTCAAAATAAAAGGATCTCAAGACATGGACAGGACTAACTTTTAAACGGTGACGTGGCCTGGAGCAGACTCAGGCATGGTGGTGACATTTCCTGGAGCAGACTCAGGCGTGGCAGTGACATGGCATGGAGCAGGCTGAGGCGTAGCAGTGACATGGCATGGAGCAGGCTGAGGCTCATTGGCAATGACGTGGGATGCTTGCTTGGCGGCCATGACGTGAATTTCTGGCTTGGCGGCCATGACGTGAAATGATCTGGAGGGCGAGGTCGATATATTGAGCCAGATTGAGGGGACTGCGATCGCAGAAGTCCAAAATTAAATATGTCTTTGAAGGCAACCTCATTAAAGTCCACTTGGTATGCCAGAGCACAAAAGTCCTCCACGTAATCCTCCAGGGGAAGACTCCCCTGGTGAAGTAGCAGAAGTGCAACTGCTGAGTTCATGTTGTTCGGTTGAGTATTCTGTAACGTATCTGGCTGGCAATGACACATCAGCAGACGATGATGTGATGACGAACCCAGGTGCAGTTTATTTACATATGTGTACACCAAAACCCTAATTAAAAGCGTGAACATAAACATGAACTATGACCCTACATAGTATTAGTAGGTATAAATGGTTGGTTGGTTGGAGGGATGGATGGATGGATGGATGGATGGATGGATGGATGGATAGATGGATAGACAGACAGACTATCAATCACTTAAAATTTTAATTTATTGAATTCATTGCTATATCAATATTTTCAGAGAAGGCCGGACGGACAGATGGATATATGGACTAGGGCTGTACGATTAATCGAAAGGTAATTGAAACCGAAATTCAGAACCTCTAACCAACGTAATTTTCCCATGTCGGTTATTTTGTTTTTAATCCTGTTACTACTTTCCGCTTGAAAACATACTACCATATGTTTAGTCACGTGACTCCGCCAAGTCCAGTCAGCTGCATGGAAGCAACATGGAGGTGAACTCAAACACCGAGTCAACTGAGCAACAGGAGCAGCTTTTACCAAAGGAAAATGCAGTGTATGTGAAGTAAAATGTAAACACTACAGAAAAAAACATTTCAACGACCAAAGGTAATATCCCCAATCTGTTTGAACACTTGGAGCACAATCATGTTACTGATTATGAACAGTTCATGGCTCAAAGGAAAAGAGAGAGACTGGCAAGCGCCCAGCAACAAGTGCCCCCACAAAGCAGGTGTCGATAACAAAAGCATTTACAAATGCTACACAATATGAAAAGGATTCAAGAAGATGGAAAGAAATTATTTACGCCATTTGTTACTACATCGCAAAGGATATGGCCCCCATAGCTACAGTGGAGCGCAGTGGGTTTAAACACCTCGTTAAAACTCATTAAGACAGAAGATACACTGTGCCATCGCGACCATATTTTTCCCAAACTGTGCTAGCTCAGATTCTGCCTGAAACCTGAAAAGGCAAACATGGTAGTGTTTCTTAGTAAGAACCTAGAGTAAATGCTTGTGCATATACAGTGACAGGACAGGATCACTGAGAGGAAGATCACATGCAACAGCAATCATGAGTCAGATTCACATCTATAACGCTATGAGCACACAGGGTACACAGCCTGCTGATCCAAGTCCCGCTCTTGCTCTTAAACAGTAGTGTTCTATTTACATTTTTGCACAAGGCATTGTTGAAAATATTTGTTTACAGGAGATGCAAGTTATTATTTTCTACTTTCTAAATGATTAAAAATATTTAAAATTCTAAAACTATTTGTAAATATTGCTTTTTTTATTACTGTATTGATTCATATAAATTATGTTTATTATATTATTAATTAAATAACATTCTTCCTTGTGTCCAAAAATGGTGGAAGACATGCATTCATTCTTTAGCTAGTTATTATTTGATTAAACATTTAGAATGTACTTGGCTGCAATGACTGTTAGAAATGGTTTTATAATATTATTTATTTATTTATATTATTTAAATTATTTTCATATAGATTTTTAAACATTCTACAAAGAAACTAAAGTCAGCTAAGCCTGTAGTAAGGACTGTAAAGAGGGAGACCAAGAAGCAGAGCTGGAACTACAAGCCTGCTTTAACTGCAGTGACTGGAGTGTTTTTGAGGCTGCAGCCACAGACCTGGATGAGCTCACAGATACTGTGACATCATATATCAATTTCTATGAGGATATGTGCATAACTACTAGGAAATCATTCAATAATGATAAATCATGGTTTACAGGAAAACTCAGACAGCTTCATCATGCCAAAGAGGATGATGCTTAAAGAAGAGGGATAAAATATTGTTCAACCATGCCAGGAACACACTGATTAAGAAAATCAGAGTGGCTAAAAGAAGAAAACTGTTTTCGGCTAACAAACCTGCATCTGTGTGGAAAGGTCTGAAAATCATCACCAAGTACAAGACACCCACCCCTCTTTGCTCTCTAGAGATTCAAATAATTGCTGATGAGCTGAATGTGTTCAGCTCAGTGGGGCGCGCTGGTTGGGCGGTGCCGTGGCATGATGTGAGAAATCGCCTCCATGTGCTTCTTCACCGCCGAGAACTGCTGGACGAAGTCGTCGACGGTGTCGCCGAAGAGGCCGAGCTGGGAGACGGGGGCGTTGAGAAATCGTGACTTGTCAACATCGCGCATCTCGACCATGTTCAGCCAGAGGTGGCGCTCCTGGACCACGAGGGTGGCCATCGTCCGCCCGAGTGCCTGCGCTGTGACCTTCGTGGCTCTGAGAGCGAGGTCAGTTGCGGAGCGCAGTTCCTGCAGCACGTCGGGGTCGGGACTACCCAGGTGTAGATATTTAAGTGTCTTGACTTGATGGACAGACAGAAAGCCATGGCATACAGGGCGGAGGCGGCTTGTCCGATGGCGCTGTAGTCTTTGGCGGTCAATGATGAGAGAACTGCGGTACAATTCCAGCTATGATCTCAAGCTGACACGTGACATTACAGAGTCATAGAAGCAGGACTAAATGAGGTGGGTGCTTCAGAAAATGTGGGTTTTCATTTTGCTTCTGCATTTTTAAAACACTAATGCATAGATTTAAGCATTGATAAGGTAAGAATGTCTTTTTTAACTTCTCATACTTTTAAACACCATTGGTTTGATGCAGGCAAAAGTTTTATGAAGGCATGTTTTAAATAGTTTATTCTAAAAGTCACCTTAAAACCACGATTGAATACAAAACCATTTTATTTGCTTTTGGCGCCTCCAGGTGGACATTTCACTGGAAACCTGCAGCCAAACGTGTTATGCAGCACATACATTTTGAATTGCAAAAATGTTGTCATGTTCATGTAAATTTCATGAGACCAGCCTGGCAATTATCATCTACTATAATTTAATTCTCTCTTATTCATGTGCACAGAATTTCATTAAATATAGCCAATTTATTAATTTATGAAACAATGATGTTCTTTTTATGTACTTCTGAAGTGGTTATAGCTGTGCTGATGAACTAGTTAGATGGATTTGCATTTTTTAGCTTTATAATATGCTATGAGCCCCCAAAATGTGAGGGCCGGCTCTAATAATATGTTTTCAACCTTTTTCAGACCAAGATTCAGTGGATCCATGTTACATATTGTACAGAATTGAGTGCTGAATTTTAAGCCTGGCCTATAATAATATGCATATAGTACCATATTAATATATGTACAGAATTTCTTATGCTGCTCACATTGCAAAGCATTTAAAATATTCAATATCATTATTTACAAATTTTGTACTTTAAGTTTTAATTTTACTTAATACATGTGGGAGGAATAATGAAAAGTTTAGTGAAACTTTACTTTTGTAACTTTAGCTTTGGTTGAACTATGTTAATTTTTTTCACAAAAATTACTTTGATATCAAACAGTAACTGTTATACTGTTGTAGCAATACTGTTGCAGACCCCCTCTTAAGGACCCCTGCTCTACAGAATTTGTTATCGTACATAACTCCCCTCACTATCACCATAGGAAACAAATGAAAGATGACATGTGAAAATGAATGCACATACAGATGTATGTTTTCACTGTGTGAGGAGAGAACACGTAAATCCAAAACACTGTTTTTATTTACAGTATAACAACATAAAGTTAGCATGGCTTACAAAAGTATCAAGTTCCTCTGGAATATTTATTATTATCTTCTATTCCAACAGACAGATTTGAGTTATATTCCTGTTTTGCAGTCAAAATACATATTCTTTTCCTATGTGATTTAATAATTCATAATTGATGTTCATTCAAATCAACAATGGTTAAAATGTATTTGATGCATTCCTGTAAGGATAATAAACACTTTAAATCCTTCTTTTATGGCTCACATTCTCAGGAATAACATGAAATAGTTTCCATTTGTTGAGAGCTAAAGGAAATTTTCCTGGAGGGTTGCACTGCCCCCTGCTGATTACACGGTGAACAGTTTTCACTTGGATGGAAGGCACATGACACTTTGGAGCAGCAAACAGTGGGGTCCAAAAGGCTGAGACCATTAGTGAATGGTGAATTTACATTTTTCTAATTCTGTACTTTTTTATGATTATAAATTACATAATAACATGAATGAGAATTTGAATTTAAATGAATATACATTTCAGAATATCTTAATATTTGGTATGTCCCCCTTTTTCTTTAATGACAGCACACACTCGAGCTGGCATGGACTGCACTAAGTTTGACAACTAAGTTTGTGCAAAATGATGTGATTAAGACACTCATGATTCTGTATCATTTATAAGTCACTCATCAAATGAAAGTCGATATGTGACTAACCATATTAAAGGGATAGTTGAATGAAAATTCTCTAAATAATTTTCTCACCCTCACGATATCCTAGATATATGAATTTCTTTCTTCTGCAGAATCAAAGCGAAGATTTTTAGAAGAATATCTCAGCTCTCTTGGTCCCTAAAATGCAAGTGAATGGTGACCAAATATTTGAAGCTCCAAAAAGCATGTAAAGGAAACATAGAAGTAATTCAAAAGACTCCAGTGTTTAAATCTATAGCTTTAGAAGCTATATAATAACTGTGGATGAGAAACAGATTAATATTTAAGCGTTTTTACTCTAAATCTATACTTTAACTTTCACTTTCAGATTTAAAAGTGAAATTGGAGATTTGGAGTTAAAAAGGACTTACATTTTGATCTGATTCTCACCCACACCTATTATATCGCTTCAGAAGATATGGCTTTAACCACTGGAGTATTTTTAATTACTTCTCTGTTTCTTTTATGTGATTTTTGGAGCTACAAAGTCTGATCAACATTCACTTTTATTGTGTGGTCCTACAGAGCTGAGATATTTTTCTAAAATGTTTTCCTTGTGTTCTGCTGAAGACAGAAATGCATACACATCTGGGATAGCATGAGAGTACACACTTAAGAGAATTTTTTTTTTTGGGGGGGTGAGCTATCCCTTTAACTGCTGTGTAAAACAGGTAATATTACCTGTGAAAATAAAATCCAACTTCCATTTTGTCAGACAAACTCTATTTAACAAAGTTGTTAAAAACTATCAGCGAAAACAGATGAACAGCAAACATGAAGCACACAAGACGCTCTTTGGAACATTTTCAAATCATACTGTATAATATTATCATCAAGTTGGCTTACGTTTGATTAGTGATTGTAAATTGTGCAGAATCTTAAATATGTCTTCTCTTAATTAACATTTTTCAAAATCATAACACTTTCTTAAATGGATCGGTGTGGACGTGGCCTCTGAATATATTTCCTATTGAATTCTACTTTATCATTTCAAAAGAAGTTATCCTTTAACACCCCTATGTTCACATAGGTTTAACTAAAGCAAATTTCAGCAGCATGAATCCTCCAGGAAAATCGAATTGTCACACACTCATCTTGGTCTTACAGAGGCTCCTGTAGTCAGCGCTATAATAAAGTGTTGCTTGGGGCTTTTCCATTCTAATTGGAAACTGCTCTCTTTTTCCTGTCTGAGATGACCCAATGGACAAAATGATCCCTGTTGCTCATTAATATCAGCCTTTAGGATACGATGCTGACACACTCATTACATGACACAATCAATCCTCTTCAATGTTGAGAGTGTGAGACGCTATAAATAGTTTTTGCCTGAACCCAGAAATTACATTAGAGGAAAGATGGTATTTGGTTTCATTTTGAGGTAGACTAGGTCTCCTTCCCTTCCTCTTGAGAAGTGATTATTCATATTGATGCTACCAGTTTTCTATGTTTGTCTGAACACACCATCGTGACATTTTAAAGTCAACACCAAGCGCAATTTGCAATCCCTTTTACTTTCATAGCGTATTTCCAAATGAAACAGGAATGGAGGGAAAAAAAAAGTTTGTTATATACCAGAATGGAGCCAGTTGGTTGAAGGTTAAGGATTGAAAAAGGGGGGGCAGACTCCTCACCCCTGCCTTCTTCCCCGGCAGGATTTGAAAAAACTATTCTTTATTATTATTGCAATGAATTGTCAATAAATTATCCTTCGAGTCTTTCTAGTAGAAATTGCATTGTTCATACGAGACGCTGTGCTATTTTGCTTTAGCAATGTTTAAACGGAAGCCATTGTGAATGAGTTTCATGTACTCATGAATACAAAAAGGAGAGCTATGATGGGATTCGATACTGTATGTTCATTGTACAATAGGCCAGACGTATAACTAAACAAGAGGTTAAGTACATCAGAGTCTCTAGTTTGAGAAATAGAAGCCTCACATGTCCTCAGCTGACAGCTTCATTGAATTCTACCCGCTCAACACCAGTTTCATGTACAACAGTAAAAGAAAAGGTTAGAGTGGGCAAAGAAACACGACATTGGACAACAGATCATTGGAAAAGAGTGTTATGGATCTTAACCCCATTGCGCTTTTGTGGGATCAGACTGTAAGGTGAGAAGTGCCCGACAAGACAGACACATCTATGGCAAGTGCTACAGGAAGTGTGGGGTGAAATGTCACCTGAGTATCTGAAGAAACTGACAGCTAGAATGTCAAGGATCTGAAAATCTGTCATTGCTGCACATAGAGGATTCTTGGATGAGAACTCTTTGAAGTAGTTTAAGAAGTTCTGAACATTATTTTTTTTATTGTAATAGTAATTTTTCACCTTTTTAATATCCTGACTATACATTGTGATCCGTTGACTGCCAATTTCTTTCCATAAGAGAATAATCTGTACATTATTCCAAATTTTTGGCCACCAGTATATATATATATATATATATATATATATAGTACATATATTATTATTATTTTTTACTTGGTAGGCAGCTGTGTAATAAGCGGGATAAATTACAGTCAGCAGGTGATTATCGCTTAATAAATACCTCTGTGCTTCGTGTAGCTGTGCTCACCCAGTCAGGTTTTTTTTTCTGATTTTACATTAACCCTAGCATGTCCATCTGACACTATCTAATGTGTCTGTTAAATCATGGAATTTTCTGTACTATATGTAGCTCAGCACTAATGTCCAGAGATTAATGTGACCTGCCAAACTACGTGTTGAAGCAGCTGCAATAACAGAATAACAATGAGAGCTACAGCAGACCTCGTGGCTAGCAGGTGGTACAGCAGTAAGAGGACACTGATGGGATGGTTTGTGCTACTGTTTGCCCACAGAAATCAATAGCAACACAATACGTCAACCAGAGGTAATGAGGCCCTTTCGGGTTTCCACTCAGAACCAAATAAGCCATCATTACACCCATTATAATGCAGTGCAGACTAGAAGAGTGTCCATCAAGCATACTTAGTACTGAACAAATTACACAGTGTCCATAGTAAATGAAAAGACAATTTTGAAAAGGAGGCAAGCAGAGTGCTACAGTATACATTACCAGTCATTCTTTATACTTTTCAACATTTTGAATTAATAGTAAAGTCATCAAAGCTCCTGAATAACACAATTGGAAGTATGGGATTTATTTTATAAAATTTGTTGATAGAATAGAAGCCTTTATTTTGGTCACACATTATACATACATATTTGCATAAATACAGTGAAATTGATTTGTTTTCACATATCCCGGCTAAGTTGGGGTCAGAGCGTAGGGTCAGCCATGATACCCCTGGAGCAGATAGGGTCAAAGGCCTTGCTCAAGGGCTCAACAGTGGCATCTTGGCGGTGCTGGGGCTCGAACCCTCAACCTTCTTGTCAATAACCCAGAGCCTCAACCGTTTTATTTAGTCCAAACATTTGACTAGTATGGATGAAGGGCAAGCATTTATTTTTATTTGTGTACTGTCCAATGTACTGTATACTGTATATGTGCACTGCGTATACATGTGCTGGTTTTATAATGCTCTTCATTCAGTTATGAATCTTATTCACAGCTCTGGATATTGCGTGCTAGTCATATTACTGTAATGTATTATTGACAGATTGTGGCCTTGGCATCCAACCCCTGCATGTACACTTCAAAAAGCAATCCATACAGTAAATAAGCTCTCTTCATATTGCTTAAACGTCAAGTCCTTTGTACATATAGCCTGAGAAAATAGTTCAGAGGAGAAAAATCAGTCATTAAGCTAAGAGATATATCACAGCTGGCCCAGAAAAACTTGGGAAAAGAACTTAAAATGAAAGTAGCGAGGAAAGTGGAACAAAGTAAACAGATGCTATTCTTAGCACAGAGAGGAAGACGTACTCTGGAGAAAGTTCAACAACTACAGAGAGCCCAGATGGAAAGGGTGTTTTAAAAGTAAGGGAGGAAGTAGATAAGAGGTTGGAGAAGAAAGATTTATCTCTTTGCACCAAAAAGTCATTATGAACCTCTTAGTAAAGTCTTTTGCAGCAAATAGACATTTCCACTTGAGCTAGAAATGTGAGAGAAAACTAGGCGGCAAGACACAAATAGTTTCAAGAATTTCTTTGATCAAAATTGAGCCTGTATACTTTACACATTCCTGGAACTATTAGCAATAAGACTTCAAAAACGTCTTATTTTCAATCCCTCCCCTCCAACCACCTGTTATGTAGAGACCCCTGTTAGCTATCCAATCATTTCATGATAAAACGAATTACCGACAAACCTTTTTTGCATTTAGAAACAGATGTATGCTACATATATATACAGTGTATATATATATATACAGTGAGGAAAATAAGTATTTGAACACCCTGCTATTTTGCAAGTTCTCCCACTTCGAAATCATGGAGGGGTCTGAAACTGTCATCGTAGGTGCATGTCCACTGTGAGAGACATAATCTAAAAAAAAAAATCCAGAAATCACAATGTATGATTTTTTAACTATTTATTTGTATGATACAGCTGCAAATAAGTATTTGAACACCTGAGAAAATCAATGTTAATATTTGATACAGTAGCCTTTGTTTGCAATTACAGAGGTCAAACGTTTCCTGTAGTTTTTCACCAGGTTTGCACACACTGCAGGAGGGATTTTGGCCCACTCCTCCACACAGATCTTCTCTAGATCAGTCAGGTTTCTGGGCTGTCGCTGAGAAACACGGAGTTTGAGCTCCCTCCAAAGATTCTCTATTGGGTTTAGGTCTGGAGACTGGCTAGGCCACGCCAGAACCTTGATATGCTTCTTACAGAGCCACTCCTTGGTTATCCTGGCTGTGTGCTTCGGGTCATTGTCATGTTGGAAGACCCAGCCTCGACCCATCTTCAATGCTCTAACTGAGGGAAGGAGGTTGTTCCCCAAAATCTCGCAATACATGGCCCCGGTCATCCTCTCCTTAATACAGTGCAGTCGCCCTGTCCCATGTGCAGAAAAACACCCCAAAGCATGATGCTACCGCCCCCATGCTTCACAGTAGGGATGGTGTTCTTGGGATGGTACTCATCATTCTTCTTCCTCCAAACACGGTTAGTGGAATTATGACCAAAAAGTTCTATTTTGGTCTCATCTGACCACATGACTTTCTCCCAGGACTCCTCTGGATCATCCAAATGGTCATTGGCAAACTTAAGACGGGCCTTGACATGTGCTGGTTTAAGCAGGGGAACCTTCCGTGCCATGCATGATTTCAAACCATGACGTCTTAGTGTATTACCAACAGTAACCTTGGAAACGGTGGTCCCAGCTCTTTTCAGGTCATTGACCAGCTCCTCCCGTGTAGTTCTGGGCTGATTTCTCACCTTTCTTAGGATCATTGAGACCCCACGAGGTGAGATCTTGCATGGAGCCCCAGTCCGAGGGAGATTGACAGTCATGTTTAGCTTCTTCCATTTTCTAATGATTGCTCCAACAGTGGACCTTTTTTCACCAAGCTGCTTGGCAATTTCCCCGTAGCCCTTTCCAGCCTTGTGGAGGTGTACAATTTTGTCTCTAGTGTCTTTGGACAGCTCTTTGGTCTTGGCCATGTTAGTAGTTGGATTCTTACTGATTGTATGGGGTGGACAGGTGTCTTTATGCAGCTAACGACCTCAAACAGGTGCATGTAATTTAGGATAATAAATGGAGTGGAGGTGGACATTTTAAAGGCAGACTAACAGGTCTTTGAGGGTCAGAATTCTAGCTGATAGACAGGTGTTCAAATACTTATTTGCAGCTGTATCATACAAATAAATAGTTAAAAAATCATACATTGTGATTTCTGGATTTTTTTTTTTAGATTATGTCTCTCACAGTGGACATGCACCTACGATGACAATTTCAGACCCCTACATGATTTCCAAGTGGGAGAACTTGCAAAATAGCAGGGTGTTCAAATACTTATTTTCCTCACTGTATTCCTGCCTTGTACCTTGAACTAGTTTCAGTGCCTTAGAATTTAGATAAAGAAATGTATTTTAGGACACGTCCAGACTAATATGTTTTTGTTTGAAAAAAAACAAACATTGATTTTGCTACCTTTACGCCTCTCATCCACACTAAAACAGCATTTCCTTGCATTTCAAAAACATTTAAAAAATGCTCTTTATTAGGAAACTGAAAACATGCAAAAAATGTTGTTAAGTCTTACAGATTTGAGCAGTAATGACAACATTTTCAAAAAGGTTTCCCAAGCACTCCCATTTGCCATAGGTTGAAGGAGCACAACATTGGTTAAATCTGTGTTATTATGTTGGAATGCTCAAACAGTAATAATGTTTTTAATGTGTTTTCACAGTATTTAAAATTTTTGGAGGAATACAGTTATGAATGGCTTAATTACCTAATCACAGACATCTCTGCATATTATGATGGGATAGCAGAAAGTACTTTGGGAGTACTTAACGCATGAAAGTGAGCTTCCCGAAAACTTTCCGCCAGATTCACAAATGCTTCGTATTCCCTAGATATGTTAGTAAAACGTGTGTACGTGTGTGTGTTAATAAATTCCAAATGTTCGTAAATCGAGCGCGTGCACTTTCATTCACAATTATCACAATCCATGGCCATGAAAACGCCATATAAGGAAGGCTTCAGACTCGCTTGTAAATGAAAATAGGAAGCCTTTGACATCTATGTGAACAGTAATATATATATATATATATATATATATATATATATATATATATATATATATATATATATATATATATAAATGGAGTGCATTAACATTGGAAACTATTGATTCAGCAAACACTGTTTGTTCAAAAAACTTACAGTCATCACATGCTTTTGCTGTCTTCAGAGGTTCTTTTGTGAATTGAACATTCCAAGAGGTCAATAAAAATGCCAAGCGCTTCTGCTGGGAAAAGTTGGGAAAAACTATACGTGGTAAAAATAAATACAATCAGCAAAAAAAAAATTCTAAATAAAAGCTTTTTTTTTTTTAATATTATTATTTATGTTATTTCTTAAGGTTAATTTAACCCCTTTAATTATTTGTAAAATGTTCTTTACTTTTTTAATTTTACTTAATGGTCATGGCATTCTGCTCATGTTTCATGAATGAGGCTCATTACCTTTTTAAGCAAGGGACAGCTTTTGCGGCACCCCTCAGTTTATAAATATTAACAGGAAGCATGTTTACAGAAAATATGCTTACAGAAGCTTTGCAGGAAAGATGGTTAGAAGGTTTGAAGGCAGAAATCTTCAGTTAAAGGACTTTTGTTCTTCTTGACATGTTTGAATGACATTGTGAGTAAATGATGACAGAATGTACATTTTTGGGGGAAAATATTCCTTTTCAAAGCAGAGAGGACATTTTACTACAGATAAAATGTACATGACCTCCCAGCCAAGAGGCCAGCTTTCCTCACAGTCTTAGACACTTCCTTTTTACTTCAGTTGAACTTCCACCGAAATCAAATATTTGGAGCTCTGTTCTTTTCCCAGTCTGGCTATCAAATCAGTCTGGAGTGGTTCAAAGTTCAGCTGCTCTGTGCTATAATGGCTTCCAGGCTCTGCTTCAAAAGCTTCTCCCTCTTCCCTCCCTGGGTCCTCCACCTTACAGTTGCCATGGTTTCTAAGGTTGAAGGGGTGAGTCTGAAACCTGCATGTTGCCTCCTTTTTTAAAAATTGCACAGATTACCATCTGTAGATGACGTAGACCTATGAGATCATCTGATCTTTTCAATAAGAAGGAACATAATATCAAGCTGCTGATGGCATTAGAGCGCCTCTATGGCACAAGAGTCATTTACTCAATGGTATAAAGATCTGAACATCAGAACAACATGTAGTCAGTTTGCACTATAGGGTGGCAAAATGCAATTTCCGTAAATCAGTTAATTGCAGACATAAATAATTCAGTCTGTTTTACAAGGTGGTGTACTGCTGTGTGTAAGTGTGTGAAGGTGACAGGCACTCTCTGCATTCATACATCGTGGCTCTCCTCAGGTCTTTGAGGGCTCGCTGTCACCGAGCATCAATCTGTTTTCCCTGCCAAACCTCCCCGTCCCACCCACCTCAGAGCTTTGCAACAGCTCATCAGTCAGCCCCGCCCATCTGTCATTTTCTGCCACGCCCCCAAGACATGTTAGCAGGCGGTACAATAACGAGGCGGCCCATCGGATGAAAATCTCTCCTTATTCAGCCAACTGTTTGCAAGGGTCTGTGAGCTGTGATTTAAAAAACACTTGGGCATACAGCAAATGTACATTTAAGTTCAAGCTAATGGGTGCTAAATTTGTAAAACATGCCTCTATAACAGATGTCACCAAATGAATAATGAAACCTTCAAATTATAGCACTTACTGTGTGCTAAAGTTAAATCATGCTGAAATGTTGAACTGTTATGTCTGGACCTTTACAGAGAAAGAGAGAGCTGGACTTTACCACATTTAAGTCAACATAAAATGCATTCACAACCCATTTGAATTTGTATTTATGATTAGAGGTCTGCATGGACATTAAGTTGAAGCCCAAATCTGGTCATACCCGAGACCTTGTGATCCGACCGGTACCATCAAATGTTAAGTCTGAACCCAACCCAAACTCTCTTTTCTTCTCCTAACAAGTAATATTGGTTATAATGGAGTGTGGGGCGTCCCCAAGATATTGCAGTTCTTGTAACTTGACAGAGTGTTTAAAAAAATGCAAGGTTGCTGCATGTGATACAGAAAAATAGTGAGACATGGCGCAACGGTCAAAGACATCCATCCAGTGCAGTGCATGTTTATAAAAGCAGATAAATGTACATAAAAACACATTTGGTGCAAACAGCCCATTCTCTCCTATTTGTGTGTGTGTGTAAATTATGTTAAAATGAATTATTAAAGTTGTTTTAAATAATTGTACTCAAAATGAACAATATATATCAGAATTAACCCTTATTTAACCTGAAAGGATAACTGGCTGTATATTTCTTTATATAAATTGATAGAAAACAATTGCCTGCAAAGAGGTAAAAATGCCCCTGAGAATCAAATGCAGGGAGCAAATATTGCCCCTTAATGGTAAAAAGTAGATTTCTGACACTGATATATATATATATACAGTGAGGAAAATAAGTATTTGAACACCCTGCTATTTTGCAAGTTCTCCCACTTCGAAATCATGGAGGGGTCTGAAATTGTCATCGTAGGTGCATGTCCACTGTGAGAGACATAATCTAAAAAAAAAAAATCCAGAAATCACAATGTATGATTTTTTAACTATTTATTTGTATGATACAGCTGCAAATAAGTATTTGAACACCTGAGAAAATCAATGTTAATATTTGATACAGTAGCCTTTGTTTGCAATTACAGAGGTCAAACGTTTCCTGTAGTTTTTCACCAGGTTTGCACACACTGCAGGAGGGATTTTGGCCCACTCCTCCACACAGATCTTCTCTAGATCAATAAGGTTTCTGGGCTGTCGCTGAGAAACACGGAGTTTGAGCTCCCTCCAAAGATTCTCTATTGGGTTTAGGTCTGGAGACTGGCTAGGCCACGCCAGAACCTTGATATGCTTCTTACAGAGCCACTCCTTAGTTATCCTGGCTGTGTGCTTCGGGTCATTGTCATGTTGGAAGACCCAGCCTCGACCCATCTTCAATGCTCTAACTGAGGGAAGGAGGTTGTTCCCCAAATCTCGCAATACATGGCCCCAGTCATCCTCTCCTTAATACAGTGCAGTCGCCCTGTCCCATGTGCAGAAAAACACCCCCAAAGCATGATGCTACCACCCCCATGCTTCACAGTAGGGATGGTGTTCTTGGGATGGTACTCATCATTCTTCTTCCTCCAAACACGGTTAGTGGAATTATGACCAAAAAGTTCTATTTTGGTCTCATCTGACCACATGACTTTCTCCCAGGACTCCTCTGGATCATCCAAATGGTCATTGGCAAACTTAAGACGGGCCTTGACATGTGCTGGTTTAAGCAGGGGAACCTTCCGTGCCATGCATGATTTCAAACCATGACGTCTTAGTGTATTACCAACAGTAACCTTGGAAACGGTGGTCCCAGCTCTTTTCAGGTCATTGACCAGCTCCTCCCGTGTAGTTCTGGGCTGATTTCTCACCTTTCTTAGGATCATTGAGACCCCACGAGGTGAGATCTTGCATGGAGCCCCAGTCCGAGGGAGATTGACAGTCATGTTTAGCTTCTTCCATTTTCTAATGATTGCTCCAACAGTGGACCTTTTTTCACCAAGCTGGTTGGCAATTTCCCCGTAGCCCTTTCCAGCCTTGTGGAGGTGTACAATTTTGTCTCTAGTGTCTTTGGACAGCTCTTTGGTCTTGGCCATGTTAGTAGTTGGATTCTTACTGATTGTATGGGGTGGACAGGTGTCTTTATGCAGCTAACGACCTCAAACAGGTGCATCTAATTTAGGATAATAAATGGAGTGGAGGCAGTGGCGGAGCTAGGGGGTGGCCAAGGGTGGCCATGGCCACCATGGACTGAAGCCTGGCCACCCCATTGGCCACCCCACACACAATTGATGTTTTTGAGCACAAGACTTAACATGTACTGTACTAAAATTTCTGTGCCACCACAGACTGATCGCTGGCCCCTGCCCGGCCACCCCTGTGAAATACTCCTGGCTCCGCCCCTGAGTGGAGGTGGACATTTTAAAGGCAGACTAACAGGTCTTTGAGGGTCAGAATTCTAGCTGATAGACAGGTGTTCAAATACTTATTTGCAGCTGTATCATACAAATAAATAGTTAAAAAAATCATACATTGTGATTTCTGGATTTTTTTTTTAGATTATGTCTCTCACAGTGGACATGCACCTACGATGACAATTTCAGACCCCTCCATGATTTCCAAGTGGGAGAACTTGCAAAATAGCAGGGTGTTCAAATACTTATTTTCCTCACTGTATATATATATATATATATATATATATATATATATATATATATATATATATTAGGGCTGTCAATCGATAAAAAATTTTAATCAAATTAATTACATGATTAATCGCATATACAAATATTTGCTGAGAAAGCCCCTCATATAACATTAACTCAATATATAATGATTATACATATTTATATCAATATATAATTATACATAGTTATTTTTAAATATAAAAAATTATATATATATATATATATATATATATATATATATATATATATATATATATATATATATATATATATATATATTAAAATTTAATTAAATCGACATTTAAACATTTATTATTTCACCCAATCTTTCTGCATGCTATGTATTTTCATGCTTATTAGAGTATTACAGCATTAGCTTGGCAACATGCTAACGTGAAACCCTATTGAAATCAATTATGAGTAAAGTCTCCCATGCGAAAAGCTATTTTGTGTGGTGTGCAGAGTTGCTGTATATGCAGAGCGTTCCAAATTGGTCACATCCATGAGGTTCCATGATGTAATATGGTGCCTTAAGACTAGATATGCTTTGTTTTTACTTGACATCTCATCTCACACGCGTTCAAGCATTTTAGCCTTTCAGAGTAGAAGGCGAAATTTACCTCACTCCCGCTGTTTGCAGAACGTAGTGGCAAATGGACAACTGAAGCATACTTCGTGCTTAACACTTGTCCTAACCAGACGCAACACGCATTAATAGGACTCTTTTCCATGTTAATCAGAGTTTTTGTCCTAACCAGACACAACCACAGCAATCAGTAACGACAGGATATTCTGTTGATTACTTGGTTTCATCTGCTGTGCACACATACAGTTTTCACAGACTTTCTCTCCAGTTCTCCGTTACGTTGAGCCAACCCCACACACACACTACCAGCATCACATCACACACCTGTGTTGCATTCGTTGTGGACTTAGAGACTGGATGTTGAAGGAACATTATTACTGCATCATGTCTGGTAGGACATGCTGCTATGTAGGCAGTTCACTAGGTTTTAGACAAGAGCTTTAGAATCTACTTTGTGAGAGAACAGAAAGGAGGTCCGTCCTCATTGCTCACCAGAGAACACAGACACTGTAATCAGCTCTGCTGAGACTCGCAACCCAGTGTCTGTCTGGTCAACGCAGCTTAGAGGACCTGATAATCTGCCCACAATCAGATAAAATAACATCTGTCTACATGAGAAACGCCACAAATCACTCTTGCTAGACAAGGCTCGAACCAAAAAGCATGAAATGCATTATTATATTATATGATATTATTATCTGGACACTAGTGGCACTGTGTGTGTGTTTAGTCAGTGGGGAGTGTTTGCACATTCAAACTGGAGTGTACTGCTCATCTGACAGCTGGGGTTTAATATGACAGGCCTGGATCACTGCTGCCTGCCATCTGTTTGGATGATGCATTTCACACGGTCGCATTTCAAACAAGGAGAACCTTTCCAATCAACTTTCTCTCCACACTGACTCAAATTCAATTTTAAACACATGACGAGATTATTATTCAGTGAGGTAGGACAGGCTTAAAGTTTGCTGGGATTTCTGTGAATGCATTTAGCTGCAGTCTATTTTTAACTTCTATTCAAATACAGAACCATGTTCATCTTAGGAAATCAGTCTAGTCATTTGCGTTGGCTGATGTTTGTATGTGACAGACACTTGAAGAATTCACAGCGATCTTTGTGAGATGTGGAGCGAAAAGCTGTGAAACAATCAGCTACTGATGAGCAAAATCAAATGCTTTGTGTGATATCATACCGTAGTCTTTCAATTTTCTGAACCAAGTAAACGTAAACGAGAACGTTAACTAAGAATAATGTTTCTCTTCTTGAGAGCTAGTCCTCTGGGAGATAGTTGCAGATAATTGGATCAGTGATATGTCTTTGAGGCTGAGCTGCTCGGATACAAAACATGTTTCAACATTAACAATCTGCTCTGCCATTTTCACAGTAGGAGTCAAAGTACATATAAACCTTCAAATATGATAATTGTGAGGAACGGACACAGAAACTGTCCTTTTAATGTTCATGCTAAGCTCGGCTAAATTGTAGACTGGTCACGCTGTGAATTTGGCAACAATAGGCTGGAAAGTTCGGCTGCTGAAATCGGTCTGTGCTTACCAAATTCAAATCACTGCCCCCCAGTGGCCAAAGCTGGAAGTGTTGTCGAATGTATGGGTATTTGTGAGCACCAGCTTACCGGTGAAAATCACAGAGTGGCACCAAAAGCAAGTTGTTTTTAGTTGTAAATGTTGTTATACAGTCAACACGAATGCATATGTTATTAACTCTACCTACTACACAGTATCTATTTCTCTGAGTATTCAAAGGAAACAATGCCTCCTCAAAAATTCGGGTGAGGAAAATAAACAACTGTACATAAATAAAATTATAAAATATTACAAGATGTAAGCCCAATTAATGTGTATAGCAGCCATCTTTCTAAAGTCACTCTACCAAACAGCAACAGCCAGCGGATAAAGCTTCAGTGGGAGGCAGCAAAAATCTGCTTTTCACTTTATAATGTATTGCTATTCATCTTAGTAACTACAGAATGACATGAAGTTCATCAATAGAGGCCCTTCTAGAAGCAATTACCAATAAACCTGTAGTGACAGTGCTCAGTGTCACTCACACAAACACTATACACCATCAGTGTAACACATGTGAAATTAAAATAATGTAATAAACATAAACTAAACTACATCAAATATAAAACAGAACACCCCAAAGTACATAACTGATATTAAAAATAAGAAGAAAAATAAAAAATTTTATTAAATTAAAAACGAACCCTGAGATGGCCTCCTCATTTCAAAAGTCCACAACATGCCACTGCTCATAAACCAAACCCCAACTCTAAATTAGTGATTGACCAATATGTTTTTTAATGGCCGATGCCGATATCTAGAGTTAGTAATCGCATTTTCTCAAATAACACTTAATCAAACCAATTGTACATACAATACATAGTGAATAAGACATTTACTTATAGCACACGTGAAGCACTTTTACCTTGGGCTGCAACCGAAAACATAGGCAGCTGACCTGCTAAATTGCTGCCTAATCAATAATAATGGCTTAATTTACATCTGTTTGGAATGAATGGATCTCTTATGGAAACTGGTCTCCGAACAGTTAGAAAAGAACCTTATTTTCATCCTACCTCCATATACAGCCACCGGAGGCAGCATTTTCCTGGTTTCAGACGTTGCCTTGATGTTGATGTTGCACACGTGCTTGTGCGGATCCAGCAATCCCCTGACAGTTTATCAGTGACACACTATCAGCAGGGGCGAATTAATGCACAAACTTACACGAGCTAAAGCCCAGGGGCCCACAACTCCAATGGGTCCAGGACGTCCGCCTCCCCATCTTCCCCCATCCATGTTTGCGGGAGGAGCGTGTCCAAACACCTTCAGTGGGAGATGCAGTTGTTAAAATGGAGATGGTGCACAACCAGTAAAGGCATCCATGTAGCAGTCACCCACCCCAACGACTTGAATGGGGCCATCGTGGGCCTGCGAGCCCATGGGCCCAGAGGTACCTTAACCCTCTGGGGTCGACGGACGAGCCGGAGCGTCCTTCTGGATTTTTTCGTCATTACAACCGAAACAACATAAAATACTCCGTCATTTTGGGGCATACAGATAAGTGTAAGACGTCATTAGAGACTATAATGGGTCTACTTTTATTTGTGTACACTCACAGTAACAACAAAACCTTGTGCTTTTGTAAAATAAAGAAAATAAAAATGGTGAGCTTCCAGCCGCCTCTGTTTAAATGAGCATATTTCTGAAAATGTTCTGAAAATGAAACTCTGCGCATACTATTACACAAACATGAAACACACGTCAAAAGAAAGCTTAAAATGTCTACTTTTAAATAACACAATTCAAATTTAAAACAAATATTCTCCTGCAATGTAATCTGTATGAAACAAAGAGATGTACAGTTTCTCCTGGCTCAGCAAATTATCCCTAATGTGATCACACCCACGGGCAGAGGGCGCTATTCATACGCTAATGTGCTGAAGTTATCAATGCAAATGATAAATGCCCCTGACTGTGCCTTAAAAACATCAAGTTCATTCACATTTCTGTGTGTTTGGAAGATGCCATGATAGACAATTGAGGAAGCTCCTGGATAGTGACGAAGAGTTAACATTTTCCTCAGAATGAAAAGTGACTTGATCCAGCCGAGGATACAATTTCAGATGAGTAAGTAATTTAGTTTTATTTACACATTAGTTGACATGCTATTTTATATAAACATGTACATATTTTACTAGTGGGACTGTTTCCAGACTTGCCAGCCAGGATTCAGAGTATTGACATTTGAAATATGTCCTAATAGGCAAGTTTTAGTTACATTTAAATGCTGTTTTGGCTAAAGCAGGTATTTAAATTGAATGCTGTATGATATAAATATGATATGTAATATGATATAAAAATAATATGAATGTTTAGATTATATTTTAACTAGTGTTTATGCTGCCTCATTATCATCAATGAAGCTTGTGCTTGCAAATATGTGTTTGAGTGTAATTGAGTAAAATGCACTTTAACATGATAGAATTCACAGCCCGCGGACGGGCCCTTAAATGTACAAAATAAAAGTATGCGATAAACAAAACTGCTGTGTGTTACATTGGTACACATGCCACATATCTTTGGAAAGCTACATTTCTTGATTTTCTATTGATATAAACCATTTTAAGATACAATCACAACAGCAGGTACAATCTATATCTTTGTCAGACCACCAACATATAAACAACCAATAACAAAATTTAGGCAACTCACCTATGAAGCATCATAGTATTCCACTGATCCATAACTTCCCGACAAAAACGGTGTTGTTTCATTGTCAAATGTCCAAATGATCAAATCAAGTAAAATGTTTAGTCCAAATCACAGTATTACATCAATAAATATCCACAGACTCTTGTTGCATCATTTCAAAGCACCTGGCAGCTGTACCTAAACTTTCACATATTATCGGTAATAACTTCAGTTCAGATGTAAACATTTCCTATATCCGGTATCAAAATGGAAGCACGCACTCTGACCTTTCGATTGACACCTCATTTGACCCAATAGGAGCTTCCATGTCCTGTCCAAAGCCTTCAATACCCAACCACAGACTGTGTCGAATGTAAGGGCATACCCACTTTCCTTTGTTTACTGATCAAACCAATTACATTGAAGAGTGGAAATGACTGACGCATCGTATAGCCAATGAAATTCTGAAAACAGTGATATGCAGCTTTAGTGGGGCGATTAGAGCACGGTTCTGAAATGTGTGTGCGCAATGTTGCCTTGCCATTACCCAGTGTTTTGTGCGTCCGTGCGTAAAACCATTGGAGTGTTGTTTTGGAACTGTTTACACATTTGGCGATTTAAATATGGTGAAACGGATGCGAAAAACAGGATTTTCACCCCAGGATGTGATATAAGAAGGCATTCATTGTGAAAATTATGAGTTTGGAGATGAAATTTCTGAAAACAATACGGATGATTCAGAGGCAGAGGAAATGTTTATGGAGAGATGAGACATGGCTCTGGACAAGTAAGTGTTTTCTTGTGTTTTATAACATATATACTGTATATTCCGTATAAATAAGCTTTAGTTTGAATAATGAATACACATTTTGTAATTACCCTTTGTCGTGTGTTTCCTCAGTGAGTGTTTGAACCGTTTGTGCATGTTTTTTGTATTTGTTTGTGCGTGTGTGAGGTTTTAGTTCATTGTTTGTTTCAGATCTATTGACATGTTATATAGATGTTTTGTATATTTACTGTAAATATATATTTATATATATATATAAATGGACGCAAAATATATATATAAATAAATCAATAAATATAAGTTGAAAATAAGAATATATGTTGTGTTTGAGAGTCTATTTGTTACAATGCGGGGAGGTGGGGGAGGGGTAGGCCCATCTATTTGTTACAATGCTGAATTGATGGGGGGAGGTGTAGGCCCATCTCTTTGTTCCATAGTACATTGGCAAAGTATACAGTATTTACAGTAAATATACATACAATAATACATATTTACACACTCGAAAAGAAAAACTATATATATATATATATATATATATATATATATATATATATATAGAATACAGAAAAGATGGAAAAGTTGTGTCTAGCTTTGTAAATTACATTTATTTATTCTCCCCCACTCAGCAAGCGGCCACATAAAGTGGAGCAGCAGGACAGCACCTCATCAAGAGAGGAGGGCTTTCAGAGAGACCCTTGCTGAGGAGCTGGCAGAGTTGGGGTCTCAATCCACAGCCAGACCCGTATCTCCTGCTCCACGAAGAGCACATCACAGGCCGTTGCACATCACCAAATCTTGCACCGCTGGTCGTCTGAAGTGCAGGCAGTGTCATGCAAAGACACCAGTGAAGTACTCTCCTGTGTTGTGCCTATGTGCTTTGTACACAAATGTGACTGCTACAATGACTGGCATGTTGCTAGAAACATGTAAAATTTTATAATGGTTTGTAAATACTTTGTGTAAAAATTCATGTAAATAGTTTGTTGTGTATTTTTTATATAAACAAATTGTCCACCATAGCACTAGTTTTGACTCTTTTATATGCACAACATTTAGTTTCAAGAAGGGAAAAGGCACTCTAATGTGTTTATGCATCAGTTACTCTGTGTCAGCAAAACTAATAGTGGATCTGGATATGGAATATGATAGCTCTAAGTGTCATCTTTCATTAGAGCCCAAAATTATGACTGTACGTTGAAGCGTTCAAAAGTAGGAGCCTTTTTGTCCTAGGTTACCAAAGGGTCCTTTTGGAGTATCCAAAAGGCACTTTTGTAAAACGCCTGGGTGTACCCTTAGAAAAACATGTGTAAAATATTCATTTTTTATGGTATTGTTATAAAATTTGAACTTGGACTAGGTAAGGCTTCATGCTGTGATCCCATTGTGTTCTCAAGCTAATAGCTACAAGTTATAGTCATCTGCAGGCATCTGTATGCCAAAAACAATTTCAGGCGGAAAAACAAACTTCTATTTCATTGTGTTCAAACGTCTATTACTCAAAATCAGTAGCACTTACAGTAATTCTGACTGCTGGGGAAAAAACTTCAGAGTGTCCCCTCTCAAAAAGGTTCAAGAACAGCTTTAAATTTACTTTGGGTATGCCTTGATTAGGCGTTTTAGGCTAATTTTACAGGATTGGGAAGAGGTAAATATGCCCGTATTAGAAAATCAGCATATTATAATGATTTCTGAAGGATCATGTGACACTGAAGAGTGCAGCAATGCTGCTGAAAATTCAGCTTTGATAACAAATTGCATTTTACAATATATTCAAATAGAAAACTGTTCTTTTAAATTGTAAAAATATTTCACAATATCACTGTTTTTACTGTATTTTGGATCAAATAAAAGCAGTCTTGGTGAGCAGAAGAGACTTCTTTTAAACGGTAGTGTAGGTCTAAAATTAAGTAAAGTATTTATGTAAAGAGAATGTATAGTCAGATTACTTCATTTAACTTAAGACTCTTTTGTCTCCTCAGGTGAGCATTACATCAATATTCATGATAGTTCACGCCTCCTCGCACATAACATTTCTAACCCTAAAAGTGTCTTACAAAAGTTAAATTACTATATTGTTTTTTATGAATAAGTGATCAGGATGGTTTTCACATCATTTTGTAGCAAAAACTCTATGCTACAAGATCCATTTTTACAAAGAGGTACCTTTACAAAGATTCCCCAAATTCTCCTAAATACTCTGGATGTGTTATGGGGCACATTTTATGGATGACCTGAGTACACCCCAGAGAGATGTGATGTAACACACAGATTAGGATGGAGATTAATTTCTTGGAATTGATCTAAGCACATCAGGCCAGATAGTGTGCATTTAGTGAAGCTTGGGAAAGCAGTTTTTGGGCTATAGTCCTCTTTTGCACAAAATTTTCCATGGCACATATTTCCTTATTTCTGTATAAGTATGACTACCTGACAAGGTGTTTACACCATGTAATGGAGAAATGATCAAAAATGGCTGTGCAGTTCTATGTGATGCTCATTTAAGTGACATTTGTGTTATAATGCCATGTGTGTACTGTGTACAGTAAATTAATAGCATTATTTAGAACAGACATGCAAGCCAACAATTGAGTGTGACATTTCAGCACACACAGTATTATTTTAATCTGTGTGCAGAAAGGTAATTAAAAGGACTGTGTTGATTGACACAAAAAAAAAAAATCATGGTTTGGTTAAACTAGTCATGCATACGAAGAGCAGCATTCTCATTGACATCAATCCAAACATGCAAGTCACGTTTTGCGATTCTCAACCACCTGTCTTCAGGCTGCATGGTTTGTTTCATCCAGTCTGTCGCATAGTATGAACTGTGACACTCAACAAATCCAGGTTGTTTGACTACTCCCCAGTTGAGTATGCAGTCAAAGTCAATATGCTTCTCTTCATGAAAGCAAACATATCCACAGGCCCCTGTCCTTTTAATTGTCACTCAGGTCAGCCACCTATAGATGATTAATTAAAGTCACTCTATTGGCTCACAGACATGACAAACAGAGAGAGGGTTCACAAGATGAAAAACTTTGTGTGACATTGTCTACACTGACAGCCTGTGGATCAGGTAGCCAGCAGAAATAAAGAAAACGAATTGCATTTTGACTACTGAGAAAAGGAATGCAATCATTGCGACAATTCTGTAAATTATATAGTAACAGCCAACTGGTAATGGGAGAGCTGACATTTGTTGTATAGTTATATAGAGAACCACACACAATTCACAAAACTACACAATTCACATAAATAATCCCACTTATTTGGACATTAGCCTGGTGTGAGACATAATTGTTCCTACCAGACATACCTGATCATATCAGATAAACCGATCCGAACCAATTCAGATAGCCACACCATTTTTCACCTTGTTTCATGCAATTGTGCGCAAAATAGTTATCACTAATAAAACACACAGACAAGTTACACAATCAAGGGAGACTGATTGAGGCTGATTGTTATTCATTAATTATTCAGCACAATCCACTAGCGTTGATAGACTGTTACGAGACAAAGCGTGACTTCAGAGTATGCACTGTTCTGTTGACTCAATGGGGGCCTCTAGTCATTGCTGGTAATGCCATGGCTCTCACAAGTACATGCCATACATAAACAATCATCAGCAAACACCTGAATGACCAAAGTTATAGTAATTTTTATTAGTAACACTTTATATAATATGGTTGCCTTTGTTACAATTGCTTAACAACATTAGTTCATATGAACTAACAATGAACAATACCTTTACAGCAATTATTAATCTTGGTTAATGTTAATTTAAACATATACTAATACATTTCTTAAATCAAAAGTTGTATTTGTTAACATTAGTTGTGCATTAACATAATGCAAAAAATGCATTTATTATTAATTAATATAAAAAAAAAGCTTAAGAAATGCTGTAAAAAGTATATTTTTATAAAAAAAAAAATTATATATATACAGTGAGGAAAATAAGTATTTGAACACCCTGCTATTTTGCAAGTTCTCCCACTTAGAAATCACGGAGGGGTCTGAAATTGTCATTGTAGGTGCATGTCCACTGTGAGAGACATAATCTAAAAAAAAAATCCAGAAATCACAATGTGTGATTTTTTAACTATTTATTTGTATGATACAGCTGCAAATAAGTATTTGAACACCTGAGAAAATCAATGTTAATATTTGATACAGTAGCCTTTGTTTGCAATTACAGAGGTCAAACGTTTCCTGTAGTTTTTCACCAGGTTTGCACACACTGCAGGAGGGATTTTGGCCCACTCCTCCACACAGATCTTCTCTAGATCAGTCAGGTTTCTGGGCTGTCACTGAGAAACACGGAGTTTGAGCTCCCTCCAAAGATTCTCTATTGGGTTTAGGTCTAGAGACTGGCTAGGCCACGCCAGAACCTTGATATGCTTCTTACAGAGCCACTCCTTGGTTATCCTGGCTGTGTGCTTCGGGTCATTTGTCATGTTGGAAGACCCAGCCTCGACCCATCTTCAATGCTCTAACTGAGGGAAGGAGGTTGTTCCCCAAATCTCGCAATACATGGCCCCAGTCATCCTCTCCTTAATACAGTGCAGTCAGCCCTGTCCCATGTGCAGAAAAACACCCCCAAAGCATGATGCTACCACCCCCATGCTTCACAGTAGGGATGGTGTTCTTGGGATGGTACTCATCATTCTTCTTCCTCCAAACACGGTTAGTGGAATTATGACCAAAAGTTCTATTTTGGTCTCATCTGACCACATGACTTTCTCCCAGGACTCCTCTGGATCATCCAAATGGTCATTGGCAAACTTAAGACAGGCCTTGACATGTGCTGGTTTAAGCAGGGGAACCTTCCGTGCCATGCATGATTTCAAACCATGACGCCTTAGTGTATTACCAACAGTAACCTTGGAAACGGTGGTCCCAGCTCTTTTCAGGTCATTGACCAGCTCCTCCCGTGTAGTTCTGGGCTGATTTCTCACCTTTCTTAGGATCATTGAGACCCCACGAGGTGAGATCTTGCATGGAGCCCCAGTCCGAGGGAGATTGACAGTCATGTTTAGCTTCTTCCATTTTCTAATGATTGCTCCAACAGTGGACCTTTTTTCACCAAGCTGCTTGGCAATTTCCCGTAGCCCTTTCCAGCCTTGTGGAGGTGTACAATTTTGTCTCTAGTGTCTTTGGACAGCTCTTTGGTCTTGGTCATGTTAGTAGTTGGATTCTTACTGATTGTATGGGGTGGACAGGTGTCTTTATGCAGCTAACGACCTCAAACAGGTGCATCTAATTTAGGATAATAAATGGAGTGGAGGTGGACATTTTAAAGGCAGACTAACAGGTCTTTGAGGGTCAGAATTCTAGCTGATAGACAGGTGTTCAAATACTTATTTGCAGCTGTATCATACAAATAAATAGTTAAAAATCATATATTGTGATTTCTGGATTTTTTTTTAGATTATGTCTCTCACAGTGGACATGCACCTACGATGACAATTTCAGACCACTCCATGATTTCCAAGTGGGAGAACTTGCAAAATAGCAGGGTGTTCAAATACTTATTTTCCTCACTGTATAAACAGTGGTCTAGTGTATTTTTAACATAAGGTACTTGCATTTTCAAAGTCTTATTCTTCTCCAATCCATTCTACTAGGCCTTGACTTCACAAAGCATGAACAATTTAGGCTCTATTTTCGTGATTATGCTATGTGCAGCGCAATGCGCAACAACCACGAGCTGCTTCTTAACCAATTTTCGCAAGAGTGCTAATTCTGAGCACAATGTCCATGCCAGCGCAAAGTGCAAGTAGCCGAGGGTGAGTGTTTGTGCTATCTGTGGGGGTATGCATGCAAACTGTTGGTGTATTTTATGTTAATGAAGTGGCACAAAGCACAATTTGCTATTTTCCAGAGAAATAGATTATTGTGCTTGGATGTTTCAAAAGCGCATGTATTTTCAGCGCAGTCTTTACTCAGTTCTTGCCTTTGCAGTTTACAGATACACCAGCAGGTGGTGATGTCCAAACTCTGAAAATATAAATGATGTCCCTGACAATAACTGTTGTATCCATTTATAAAACAACATTTATGAGATTTGTGTTAAACTTTCTAACGTTCTTATTATTATTTTCATGTTTATGCTGTTTAAAATTGTATTTATGATCTAATTTGTATTGGTAATTTTCCACCTGTTGTTGTAGACTGATTTTTAAGCCACTGCAAAAGACAACCGTGGAAGAAGTTGGAGAGGGTCAAATGTTTCGATTTGGTGTGATTGTTTTTTACCACTTCTTTATTTTGATTATTTTTTCATTGCGTTTAAAGTGTAACTTGAATTTAGATATATTTTGGTTAGATTGTTTCATGTTTCAATAAATTCATAAAATGTAACAATCAAAATCGACCGGTAGAAGTAAAGTGTTTGCAAAAATCCACAGCCAACCTAAAAGTTCAATACAATCACTGTTAATACTAGCCATGATTTATGTGTCAGTAGATGAACATGATTAATAATACTTACATTCTCTATTTTTAACAGAGCCTACATCGAAATCCTGACAAGAACCACATTTCCCATCCATACAATAGCAGCATGTCACAACAAATGTGCCTGGCATTCAACATGGCAAAACTTAATGATAATGGAACAACACCTTCAGCTCAACCTTGCCAAGACAGAACACATTGTGATCCCAGCCAACTCATCTGTTGACTACAACCTCACTATTCATCTTGTTTCAACTACACTAACACCAAACAGAACAGCCTGGTATATGTGGTGGATTGGTGGTAGATGACCAGCTTAATTTAAGTACACACATCTCATCGACCGCCCAGTCTTGCAGGTTTGCACTTTACCACATCAGGAAAATCAGACCTTTCCTGTCTGAATATGTTACACAGCTCCTGGTCCAAGCTCTGGTCATTTCAATACTGGACTACTGCAATGCTCTGTTGACTGGCCTTCCAGCAAACACAATTAAGCCACTGCAGATGGTCCAGAATGCAGCAGCTCATCTGGTCTTCAAGTAGCCAAAAAGAATCAGCCAGCTTTGGATGAAAGCATCTGCTAAATGACTAAATGTAAAAACATAAGCCAAGAATGTTTCTATTCTTCTAATTCATTGCAAACAGACCATTTACACTACCAACTTCTTGTGAATATGTTATCTTTGTTTATTGCATGGCTCTTTGATATAATCTATTCTGATTGGTCAGTGGCACCATCCAGCATTAAGATATTGCTCTGTAACAACTGCACATCCGGGAATTTAGACGTATCAGACCACTCGTCCGGGTTCTGCGAGCTGTCTCTCCTCCTCGGCTCACTGTGCGATCTCTACATGTAAGCTAATAAAATAATTACAACTCAGATCAATGTTTCATGTCCATTCATTTACTTATTTATTTGTCAAGTAGTCTTGTAATCGGCTGATTATTGAGGAGTCAGACGGTCATTTTCTCAAAATAAACACCAACAGAACTCTGATGCAAACTGCAGGTTGATTCCAGCTGTTCTGCCATTTCTTTCTTCTCAAATAACATAATTTCCTATTAAAGATGCTGACTACCACCCCTGGGGTCATGAGTCCAAATCCAGGGTATGCTGAGTGACTCCAGCCAGGTCTCCTAAGCAACCAAATTGTCCCGGGTAGAGTCACATGAGGTAACCTCCTCGTGTTCGCTATAATGTGGTTCGCTCTCGTTGGGGCACGTGGTGAGTTGTGTGTGGATGCCGCGGAGAATAGCGTGAAGCTTCCAAATGCACTATGTCTCCGTAGTAACGCATTCAACAAGCCACGTGATAAGATGCACGAATTGACGTCTCAGACACGGAGGCAACTGAGATTTGTCCTCTGCCACCCACATTGAGGCGAGTCACTACACCATCACGAGGACTTAGAGAGCATTGGGAATTGGGCATTCCAAATTGGGGAGGAAATACAAAATAAATAAATAAATTACATAATTTCAACACAAATCAATATTTTATGTCCATATATTTATTTATTTGGTTAGTAGCATGTAATAAGCAGGATTATGTAAAGTCAGTCGCTTGTTATCACAAAATAAACCCCTTTAATGTGATACAAGATCCCGATCACCCTTTCAGATTTTATTGTGCGATAACAACAGGCTGACTGTACATTATCCCTTACTTAAATCACTGGTGCTTGACAGGGAATTGACTATTCGTCGGTTTACGGAAGTGACATCTTTGCTCCTTTAACATTTCCTACTTGTTTTCAAACTCATAAAAAAACAGCGAGAGATGCTTCATTCATAGTGACTTTAACACGATTAACGTTACTAACATTTATGTGATTGAATTAAAATGGCATTATTAAATATTAGATGGCTGGATGCTCCCTGGATGCTCCCTGGATGCCTGGAACTAACAGAAATTATTAAAGTATTTAGACCTCAGAAAAAGCAACAGCAAATGGACGCATGAATCACAGCAGAGAGGCGAGACGGCTGGAGACGTGCAGCACTAACAATTTCCGCACACATCTGATCTCTGGTAGGTGAACTAAATGTTTGCCAACTAATTGTAAGTTTGATAAGTAGAGCTCTAACTGTCACTATAGATGCTCTAATTATGAATGAAGCTGCACAAGTCATTTACTATAACTTTTAGATATTTGGCAGATGCTTTTATCTAAAACGACTTAAAAATTAGGAACACACACAAAAAAGAAATCCTTACCTTGTCTACAGGTCACTCAGACAGCTTCATTGAATTGCTTAGCAACATAGTAGTATGGCAATTGTTGGGTCAGAGCTAGCAGTGCAGCAGCCATACTCAATGCCATCTTGAAGACAATGTTCTAGTTTAAATCCTTAAAATGGTCTATATAATGGGAAGCAGAAGTTGCAAAAACCGGAAAGAACCTCAGAATTAAATCGCACTTGACCCAGCCCATTAGCGCTTTGCGTGCGCAATTTCGTTGAACTCGCTTTCACCTAGAATAACACGTTTGCATGAAAATATCAAAACTTCATGGGCATGAACACCGACTTTCCGCATATGACTTATCACATAGTGCTGCGCTGAGCACTGGTGCTCTTAAAATAGGGCCTCATGTCTTGAATCTTTCAATGATGAAGAGTGAATACATCATCAATTAGCTCAGCATGCTATTCTCAACAGACTCCAAGGTCTCATGCTCTCAATATCATGGTTTGTAGGATTTGTTGAAATTAACTGACCAGAAATATGCAATAGGCAACATACACTCACAAACTACTTCATTAGGTACACCTGTGCACCTACTTTTTCATGCGATTATCTAATCAGGCAATCGTGTGGCAACAGTGCAATGCATAAAATCGTGCAATGCATAAAATCATGCAGATACAGGTCAGGAGCTTCAGTTAATGTCCACATCAACCATCAGAATGGGGAAAAATGTGATCTCAGTGATTTCGACCATGGCATGATTGTTGATGCCAGATGGACTGGTTTGAATATTTCTGTAACTGTTGATCTCATTGGACAGTCTCTAGAGTTTATTAAGAATGGTGCCAAAAACGAAAAACATCCGGTGAGCCGCAGTTCTGTGGACAGAAATGCCTTGTTGATGAGAGAGGTCAATGGAGAATGGCCAAACTGGTTTGAGCAGTCAAAAAGGCTACAGTAACTCAGATAACCACTCTGTATAATTGTAGTGAGCAGAATAGCATCTCAGAATGAACAACATGTCAAACCTTGAGGTGGATGGGCTACAACAGCAGAAGACCATGTTGGGCACTTTCTTAAGACCATAGTGTTCAATATAAGTGGTTGGTGAGTGTATATTGATCTGACATGGTAAGCACCATGTAGAAGCAAAACAGCATTTCTGGAAGTGTTCTAGTGATTCATTTTGCTTTAAATGTCTTACTGAGAATCTATTATCTTCATTTATTAACAGACTAAAGACTTTGTACAGTCTTTGTTGTATAGTAATACACTTTGCAATCAAATGGCGAGAAACATATGTCTCAAGACTACATTAAACAAACCTCATGTATGAAATGTTGTGTTATACAGAAGGCTATTAGCAGCACCTGATAGCACAGGTTGTTCGAGGGAGACAATTTGTGACGCATGATCAGCTGCGACGTCATTCATGTCTTCGAAGGTCAAATCCATCAACATAATACGCGATCAGTTGAGCAACAAGCACCCTACTGGTCACTAATTGATGAGTCCTAACACATCAGGACTCGTAACAGTTATGTTGCAGTTTTAAAGCTACTTGGGCCACATCTGCTCAAACGCAAACATTCAACTCTTTCAATCATAACACGCGTCATTTCAATAATAATCCCATATGACATGCGACAATAGCTTTTATCGCTACTTCATTGTTCAGATAATAAAATCCAAATAACAATACTCTGCCAACTTATAAACACCAAACTTCGCGGTGAATATTCTCGTATATGATTTACTCGTGAATGCAAAATAAGCGCGATTTCTTACGTCTTCATCCTCGCAGGCGTCTCTCTTGCGGTTCTGGACCGGAGGTCGGGATGCGGGATGATGAGGACTCTTCCCAGCCTTATTCTCGTCCTCAGGAACCTGTCCACCCAGGAGATGGCTGGCTTCAGGTGGATGGGGAAAAGATGTGTTGGTATTAATCTTCCCCGAGAATCTCTGGTAAAGTGAAGCCATGAGTCTGGTTAAAATCACTAAAGCATCTCAAAGCGACAGATATCTCATCAGCTGCTCTCCTTGAATGTGTTTTATTTTATTTTTCCCTCTCCCACAGAAGGTAAACGCTCTTTTTCTTCTTCTTGAATAGCCCAAATGCTGAGGTCCTCAAAAAAAGCCAGTAAGCCGAAGCCTTTAATTTAATGAGTAATTTCTGTCTTTTTGTGGCTTTGACTCGCGTCCGGGCGGTACGAGAGAAAGTCTGCTCTGTATTCAAAGCACGTTGTTTCCTCTAATGCCAGTCTGCCGAAAAGCGGCTATAAAACAGCTTCTTTAAAACTGTTTTCAGCCTCTAGATTTAATAAATAGAGCTTAGATTGAATAAAAATGAGGAGACCCATGTAAGACAGCAGTGTCAGGGTTTAGCTTTACGCAGAGCAGTGTGTGTGTGTGTGTGTGTGTGTGTGTGTGTGTGGTGTGTGTGTGTGTGTGTGTGTGTGACGCGTTCTGCATGAAAAGTGACCACTGAGAGGATATGTATCTGAAGAGCAAACACACACACACACACACATGTTGGTGCAGCTATCATTATGAGGACTCTCCATTGACATAATGATTTTTCAACTGAACTATCCCCTAAACCTCACAAAAAAACTTTCTGCATTTTACATTTTCAATAAACCATAGTTTAAATGTTTTTTTTAAAGCGATCTGAATTATAGGGACACTTTTATAGAATAATAACCTTGTAATTAGCTATTTGTAACCTAAAAAAAAATCTTTGTAAACCAATTAAACCTGCCCACACTCACACACACACACACACACACACACACACACACACACACACACACACACACACACACACACACACACACACACAACACACACACGCACACAAAACAAAACTCACAAATCTTTAGAGCACTTAGAGTGACCGAAAATATAATCTTCGCATCATTTTATCAGCCATCAATTTATTGATGTTAGTCAATAAATAAAGAGTTCAATATTTAGAAATCACCTTTCTCTTGTACTTCTAGAGAATGCTGGAAAGGTCACATGAGTTGTACTTTAGTGCCACACTGTGGTAAAATCACACACAACAGCCCAGGGATAGACTAACTCTGGTGCTCCATTAATACTTTCAATCAAACCACAGAAAAGATGTGGTAGCATTACAAATAGAAGAATAAAAAAGAAAGAAAACCCACGGAGAGATAAGCGGCTTTAATACGGGAACATTCGCGTTTTATTATTTCCATCCACTACGTCATTCTGCGTTTAACGCGTGGAGCTGCGTTCAGCACTTGGACAGCTCCACAACAGCGCCACACTGACGGACCGACTTTATGGTTTATTTGAACATATTATACTTTACATAAATACTGTATATACTTTCACGAAAAATGCTTTGCTAGCTATTATTACTAATTATTTTTTGTCTTCGTGTGACTTGTTATTCGGTGGTACAGTATATGCAGGTATTCTACATTTACATCTCATAAAATAAAGTATTAAAACATATGAATAAACTCATGGCTCAACAATATGCTTTTCCCCCGCTGCCCTGATCGGGCCAGCAGTTCATTTTTCACTGGCCCCCACCACTCATAATAATAAAAAAATAAAACAAATAAATAAATATCATAAAACCTACAATTCATGCAACATATTCTTCAGAAAATATATCATTATTTTTAATTGAAGATTTACTTTAAAATAAACTACAATAAAATCATTTATTAGAATTTTAATTTAATAATGGCTGGAAATTATAACTATAATGTAACTCTTTTTCTGATGGTATAAAATGCAAAACATTAATGATTTGTTTGATGATTCTAAGACTATAACAAGTTATTTTTGCAAGTTCAATGAAACCTCTTCTATGTTAGCAAGCTCTTTATCTTTATGTGGAGACATATTTAAATCAGCTGAATTTACAAAAGCAATCAATGTATCACAAAGAACCAAAAGTTTGCAAGGCTTCAAATATATGTCTTAGACATACAGTTTTTGCCAAATTGGGCAAGTGCGAGTTCCATCAAATGGCCCGAAACTATCATACTGACCCCAGAACAGTGGGCCATCCTTATTCTTGAGACCTGAAACTGATTTAGGCAAACAATAAAAAAATAAAAACATCTTTAATTCATCTGAGAAGTTTGTTTCCAACATTTCTGACTTAGTTTAAAACTGTCAATTGGGATTCTTCCAAATGTTTTGTGTGCCATAGTGTTTTAATAATAGGAAATAGATAAAATAATAATTTTCAACAGTCACAAATCTGTAAACACCTTTTTTTGGAGGAATACCTTTGAATTTTATCATGCAGAACATTTCTAGTTTAAGCAATCTCTAAATTTACACATTTTAATCTCAAACCAGAAACTATATAATGTATATACTAGGTGGTTATCATCAGCTTTAATGTGTCAATAGGATATATAAATGTTAGACTCCCAATCATTACTTTTGCAAATAGAAAAGATTAGAATAGAAGAACAGGAAGCCCTGCAACAGATGTCATGGCCCCCACAAACCCCCACTGAACATTGTGTCAGTCTGAGATTACATAAAGAGACAGAAGCAACTGAGACAGCATAAATAGACAGAAGAACTGTGGCAAATTCTCCAAGAAGCTTGAAACATCCTATCTGCCATCATCCAAGAAAAACTGTGTCTAGGTGTACCTGGGAAAATTGGGGCTGTTTTAAAGGCAAAGGTGGTCACACCCAATATTGATTAAATGTTTATGTTTACTGGACTTTGTATGACATTACGTAATAAATGGAAACTATTGCATTATTTTCGAGTGTCTAAAACTTTTGCACAGTTCTGTAAATGGTAATTTTTTTGCAGCAGAAAGACCTTAAATAGTACACACCAAAACTATAAATTATTAAAAAAACATGAGAAAAATGATTCAATCACAAAAAAGCCCTTGTAATGACAATAATGAAGCACTGCCAGAAAACACATAGAGTGCCTTTGTATATTGCATTTCATTTCTCAAGTAATTAACTGTAAGTCTAACGGCTTTTAATATTAGCTTTTGCAAATAAAGCAAAATCACACGAGTAAGAGTAGCTCTACATCAGCACTGCTGTGATTCGGTAGGTAATCACAGCAGTGCTGGTGTAGAGCCATATAGCACGATTGCTCGTGTGATATTGCTTATATACAACAGTTCAATGAACAAGTACATTAAAAAAAATTTGGAAAAACCAAGTTCAGTCATAAAAACACAATTGTGCATGGAACTACATTCTTATGCAATGGATCAGAACCTGCCGTTGCTGGTTCAAACCAAATGATGCGTCCAAATGATGTGTCCCTTCATTAATAATTCAAAAATGTCACTTCAGCAATAGTATCACGGCTTGTGCTGTTTCAAACAAGTCATTGGATAAACAATGAAAGACGGATGGATGTGTGTGTGAGAGAGAAAGAGAGAGAGAAAGAGAGAGAGAGAGTGTGTGTGTGAGATCACCTGTTAACGCACCCAAGCAGATATGCTGTCAGCTTTCTGACGGTCAGCTTTCTGAGTGGAAAATAGACGTCCAAGCGGGTTTATTCCTCCCTATTTCGCAGTAGCCGGTGTGCAAAAGTCATTCACTATAGAAACAGCGATGTCGCTCAGCTGTGATGAGCCTTATTCCTGAAGTTGTCAGTTTAAAGCTGTTTAAAGCTATTTCCTAGCTTTGGTAATGTATTAATAATATGACAATCACTGATAGAGTGCTGTTCTATGTAAACAATGACTAATGGATTCACTTTATACCTCACCAACTGGCTCATATTATACACAAAAATGATCTTTTGCCACCACCTGCTGGCTAACATATGTAATTTAAAAAGTAAAGACAGTAAATCCTAACAGATCTGCACTGCTCTTATACTTAAGTTTAGAACAGCATGAACACAAGCGAAGTGATACTCACAGTGAAGTGTCCAAGTGCTGATGGTGTCAGACCATCAGTGCTCATGGAACGTCTCTCGTCCAATCAGATTCAAGGACTGGAACTACTGTAACTGTGGTATATTTGTAGATAATTCTATTCTATACTTATGTTCTCTGAATAACGGCATGGAGCTCCTTAAGTGTTGTAATCCACATATACAATATATCATACAATATACACAAACAAATGGTTAGAACACACTATAGTCTGTCTATTTATAAATATGAATATTATATATATATAAAGTTGAGCCCACTTATCTGATTAAAACAAGCATTCTACAGCTCATGTTAACATGGTTCTAACTGTATCACAGATATTTCAAGAATATAGATGGGAAATTAAAAAGTAGGTAGGAATCAATTAATTTCCTTTTTACTATGAGTAATTTCCCTTTTTCTGCAGAGCAGGCATCCAGCTGAAATGTGCTCATTTACCATAAAGCAGAGCTTCTGGGGGCTGAATAACTTATGGCCTGCATTATTCATGCTCTCAATGCTACAAAGGTGTTCGCATTTAATTGATTTTAACGGCCAAATGTGCAGAGAGCTCTATCAGGGGTATAGTTTTATCATACCTTCTGGACAATAAACGATTAACCTTGACCTCAAGGGATGTTGTTTGACAAAGTAGTGTTTATCAAACTAATTTTTTTAACTTTTTGAACTGCCACATTTAACCAGAAGACATGTTCTAATGAACCGGGTATTGTGTAAAGCCCTGTGGTCTTTCCTGTGAAATGTAAGTAAATACCAATGTAATATTGAATTTTACAAGTCCATAATTATGTGGCAAAATTACACCCTTTTCTTCTCCAAAAAAGGTTTGTTGTTATTAAAAATCATGACATGATCTTTGGTGTTAAACATATACGCTATATACACTATCACAACACTTACAACTGTATAGATGTCATTGCATTAGACTATATGATATCAAACCAAGTGGAATTTATTACAAAAAAAGATTCGCAAAAGCAGTGTTAAATGACAGAAGACACTGTTGAAAACAACTGGAAAAAATGTATACAAAAAGTATTTGGACACTTTCTGATAACCAAATCTAAGTGGAACATGCCCATAGTTAATGTGATGAACTACACATGTGGTTACTCTATAAGGACACCTGTGTAAACCTGTGTCTGCATGTTGTTTCAGAGAGTATCCTAGGATCCAGAACGTTATGCCGACTCACTGACAAATGCTATCTCATATCAACTATCTTTGCATGGCTCCAGCATGTTTGCCTGCCCTTGTGTTGTGACCGGAAGCGTACAGCATCTGCAGTGTGGGAGATCCGGGATCATATCATCCATTGAAACCAGGAAGTAATCCCATTTACATGATTGATGACGAGTGTGATTCAGAGGTTGCATTTTTCCATTTAACATTACATTTTCACTCCACTGATGGTTAGGTTTAAATTTTGGATTTGGGTTGGAGGAAACAGTTTATAAACTATGCATTCCTCTTCACTGTATTACAGCCTGTACATCTTTTCACCCGCAAAATAGAGCTCACGTGAACTATAAGCTCAACAACTTTTACTACCTTGGCCAATGGGGGCAGTGTTTTGAATTTCGGTTAGCACCGATTGATTTTTGCTAAAGACAAATCAACCTTAATTAGGTAAGTACTGGAATACCTTGAAAATCACCTTGAGATGAGTGCTTGAGATTTTAACGGACCATTTCTTCCATGTAATGAGTGTCCATCAAAGATGACATCCCACACTCCACTTTTATTGAATAATGTGTCTTTTAACATCCTTTCTGTTCTTCACGATCACATAAAAATGTAAAAGGAAATATACATTTTAAACACAAATAGCAAATGCTAAAAAACTGGGAGTTCTCTCTTGTTAATGAATAAATCTGAACACCTGTTCAAGTCTGAGTCAATGAGATGTTGAACTCTTAAAGTGACAGTAAACATGAATATAAACTCAATGTTATTACTTGTACACATTATGTCAAATATTGACAGCTCATATCATTATATGTATATAATTTCATGATATAATATTACTTGATGGAAAGCAGAATTTTATATGTTTTAAAAAGCTAAAATGTGTTGTGAATTGTGAAAAAATTTTCTGTCATACTTTGTCATTGTAGTGTTATTATATCAACTTGAGATATTCCAACTTGTGTTTGGAAACAAATCGTGAGATAACCAAATCGTCCCATCCCTACTGGACACAATAAAACTCCAAAATGAAAAGTTGACAGTTAACAAAATTGAAATGCACTCTGGTTATAACATAACAACCATGAAGGATGCATGGACAGGTAATTCATTTGATTGCAATGAGAGATTCTGTCACTCAGCCTTCTTTCAGCAAACACAACACAGAAAAGTCTGTCTGCATGCTGCACAGGTGCTTAGTATGGGATCAACATGGCCGCATTGAAAAAGAACCAAAATGTCATTGCTCTTCTCTCACAACATGAAAAAGGCAATAGCGTAGCTTCCTTAGAATACACTGAAATTATGCCCATTAAGCAACAAAGCAAATCCATCCACATGTTTATGTCACCTTAGAAATAGCTTGTTTAAATTTTTCTTGGATTGGAAACCTGTTACACTGAAGTGAGATTTTGATCAATTTGAACATCAATCTCAAAATGCACACAAACAGATTCTTTCGTTATCTTAACAGTAAATAGCTAAATACAATTAAACATGTATGAGAATCGCCTACACCCTATGAATGACAGACAGAGATACAGTCAGGTCCATAAATATTGGGACATCGACACAATTCTAATCTTTTTGGCTCTATACACCACCACAATGGATTTGAAATGAAACGAACAAGATGTGCTTTAACTGCAGACTTTCAGCTTTAATTTGAGGGTATTTACATCCAAATCAGGTGAACGGTGTAGGAATTACAACAGTTTGTATATGTGCCTCCCACTTTTTAAGGGACCAAAAGTAATGGGACAATTGGCTGCTCAGCTGTTCCATGTCCAGGTGTGTGTTATTCCCTCATTATCCCATTTACAAGGAGGAGATAAAAGGTCCAGAGTTAATTTCAAGTGTGCTATTTGCATTTGGAATCTGTTGCTGTCAACTCTCAATATGAGATCCAAAGAGCTGTCACTATCAGTGAAGCAAGCCATCATTGGGCTGAAAAATCACAACAAACCCATCACAGAGATAGCAAAAACATTAGGTGTGGCCAAATCAACTGTTTGGAACATTCTTAAAAAGAAAGACCGCACCGGTGAGCTCAGCAACACCAAAAGACGGAAAACAACTGTGGTGGATGACCGAAGAATTCTTTCCCTGGTGAAAAAAACACCCTTCACAACAGTTGGCCAGATCAAGAACACTCTCCAGGAGGTAGGTGTATGTGCGTCAAAGTCAACAATCAAGAGAAGACTTCACCAGAGTGAATACAGAGGGTTCACCACAAGATGTAAACCATTGGTGAGCCTCAAAAACAGGAAGGCCAGATTCGAGTTTGCCAAACAACATCTAAAAAAGCCTTCACAGTTCTGGAACAACATCCTATGGACAAATGAGACAAAGATCAACTTGTACCAGAGTGATGGGAAGAGAAGAGTATGGAGAAGGAAAGGAACTGCTCATGATCCAAAGCATACCACCTCATCAGTGAAGCATGGTGGTGGTAGTGTCATGGCGTGGGCATGTATGGCTGCCAATGGAAATGGTTCTATTTATTGATGATGTGACTGCTGACAAAAGCAGCAGCCTGAATTCTGAAGTGTTTCGGGCAATATTATATGCTCATATTCAGCCAAATGCTTCAGAACTCATTGGACGGCGCTTCACAGTACAGATGGACAATGACCCGAAGCATACATGAAAGCAACCAAAGAGTTTTTTAAGGGAAAGAAGTGGAATGTTACGCAATGGCCAAGTCAATCACCTGACCTGAATCCGATTGAGCATGCATTTCACTTGCTGAAGACAAAACTGAAGGGAAAATGCCCCAAGAACAAGCAGGAACTGAAGACAGTTGCAGTAGAGGCCTGGCAGAGCATCACCAGGGATGAAACCCAGCGTCTGGTGATGTCTATGCGTTCCAGACTTCAGGCTGTAATTGACTGCAAAGGATTTGCAACCAAGTATTAAAAAGTTAAAGTTTGATTTATGATTGTTAATCTGTCCCATTACTTTTGGTCCCTTAAAAAGTGGGAGGCACATATACAAACTGTTGTAATTCCTACACCGTTCACCTGATTTGGATGTAAATACCCTCAAATTAAAGCTGAAAGTCTGCAGTTAAAGCACATCTTGTTCGTTTCATTTCAAATCCATTGTGGTGGTGTATAGAGCCAAAAAGATTAGAATTGTGTCGATGTCCCAATATTTATGGACCTGACTGTACATGCCTTTCTTTACAGTGTATTTCAAAATACAACAAGATAGGTAAAGTTTGCAAGAAACTTTGATGTTGGCTTCACAGCAGCATGTCTACATTTCAAACTAAAAAGGTTGAAGTTTGATGGTTCTACAGATTTTACAATAATATAAATTGCTAGCCAGCTTAATAGAAAGGCAGACTGTCAGATAGATAGTTGGAGTTTGAATTAACAAGCATTACATTGACCTGTTAACATCTTACATTATGTCCATGTAAGTCTATGGGGTTTTTAAAAAGACAGCACACTATCCCAGAACAGTCTGAAGGTCTGTGCCAAGTTTGATGGATAAAGCTTTAAAGCCCTAGGACTTAGTGTTTGAAGTTTTCTTCTCTGTGTCTACTTGGTCAAGCCAGCATAATTAACCACAGTAATGTTGACCTTAATACGATTCAAAATAAATAAGTTGCATAATAAACTTCTCAATCAGTTACAGTATGCTTCAACATTAAATTACATCCTGGGCTTGTTTGCTTTGACAGTGTTTTGAAGCTTAACAAATATTATTTTTTTAATTCTTGGATATGTTTGGACAACAAAGCAGAATAATGGCCACCTGACAGCTTACTTTAAATGCACAAGGGTTGAGGACGGACAGCCCTTAAGATTCGCTCAGGTGTAAACAGCGAATTGGTTATTTGTGGCTTTATCTTTGAGCTATCAACTGTGTTTAAAAGTCCATCTCTCTTTGTGAAGAGTTCAGCAGACCTCAGCAACTGAAGATCAATAGAGTAATATGTCAGGAAGCTTTACAAATACTCTGTGCAATATCAAACCAGGTCACAGGATGACAGAGAAACATCACTTCAAGGTGTAGGGCTACATCTGAATTAACTGTAATGGACATTTGCTGACTGGCGACCTGTCCAGGGTGTCCCCCGCCTTTCGCCCAATGTTAGCTGGGATAGGCTCCAGCCCCCCGCGACCCTGTACACAGGATAAGCGGTTGACGATGGATGGATGGATGGATGGACATTTGCTGAGTAAGCAAAAAAAGTTATTTTTAAATGAAGGAATACAAAGAAATGAGTGAACGAAATGAGTGAGTGAATTCAGACACTGACGTAAAAACGGAGCATCGGAAGGAGCGCTGGAGTGGTGCAGTAACAGATCACATATGTAAATTTATCTTACATATAGGCTACCTTAATTTGGATGACAATGAATCTTCATTCCATTTGCCATTTTTGTTCATAATGTTTCAAATATAATAATTATAATAACTGTCAAACTGGGAAATGTTTCTGAATGCAGAGAAGAGAGGATTGTGTGTGCATAGTGCCCTCATGTGAACATTTAGAAATTCTAAAAGTAAACATTGCATGTGACCTAATATTTAAAACATCAAATTAGAATTGTCTAGGGCTGAGTATTAATACAGATTTCCCAATTCAATTCAATTTCCATTTGATTCATATGGGTATATTTCAGTTATAATGTCCCTTTTGCTTACATAGAAATGATCTCGACTTCCGGTTATGGCGAGGTGTCGATGAGACGCGCGAGTTGGCTCCGCTGTTAGAGTTAAAACATTTTCGAAAATTTGATCCCCGTTTTATTCAAACTTCGACTACAATTTGTTTCCTAAGTTAATGTTGTCTGAAATGTCACCTAAATTAGCAAAGCAGAAACCGAAAAAAGTTACAGATATGGCATCGGACTCTGAGGGCCTGGAAGAAGCATCGCGTGTTGATTATGGCGAACAGAACTCGTCCCCGAGTTATGGAGAACAAGCTAGCGGCTTCCATGCCGACACAAGTGACATCCTTCAAGCAATAAATTCAGTGAGAGTAGACATGGCTTCTCAATTTGAAACCGTCCTTTCAGCTGTACAAGAAGTAAAAAGTCAAGTAGCAGAGTGTTTCGGAAGATTGACGCAAACGGAGGAACGCATCTCGCAGTCAGAAGATTCGATTATCACACTTCAATCAACAACCAGTGCTCTCGAAAAGAAAGTTGCTGCACTTACCTGGAAAATAGATGATCTGGAGAATCGTAGTCGACGTTCCAACCTGAGACTCTTAGGTTTACCAGAAAAATCAGAGGGCAGTGCACAGCATGTGCATTCTTAGAAAGTTGGTTACCTGAGGCGTTGGACATGGAGCCACTGCGAAAACCTCTGGCTTTAGAGAGGGCCCACAGGATTAGTAGCATGCGAAGGTCTGATTCTGATCCGAATTCAACTCCGAGAGTCATGATTGTGAAGTTGTTGGACTACAGAGACAAAGAGCGTGTAATGCATGCGGCCAGAGCGAAGAAAGATGTGCTGTTCCAAAGTCATCGAGTCATGTTTTTCCCAGACCTTTCTGCTGAAGTTAACAAACAACGGAGACAATTCGACGAAGTCAAGAAGAAGCTGCGGGCTAAGGGTCTATTGTATGGATTCATCTTTCCAGCGTGTCTGCGGGTGAATGTCAATGGCCAATCTCACTTTTTTCAAACTCCATCTGAAGTTAACAATTTTCTGGCTAATATATAATTTGCTAAATGTTTCAACGATTTGTTTACACTCAGTAATATGTGTATAACGGACGATTATTCCTTATAAGGGGACAATGTAAATTCAGCGGAGCTCAGGGGATGCGATTCATCGTACCATTTAGATGGGGGAAGTTAGAAGTAAAGTAATGTGTGGATTTGCTGGTGGTTCTCGGCAATTCACAGTTTTGGTGTTGAAAAGGTTCTATTGTTTGTTTCTAATTGTTTTGTTTTTTATATTTATTTTTTATTGTGACAAAGCACAGGTGATTTTCTGTTTTGAAACCAGGGAGAGTATTGGATTATCTCGTATTATTAGAAATGGCAGAGATTATTGGGGTTAAATTTACTTCTTGGAACTGTAGGGGGTTGCATACTCTTATTAAAATCAAACAAGTGATGACCAGGATTAAACAGTTACAATCTAAAATTGTTTTTTTGCAAGAAACGCACTTAATGTCGAAAGATATCTGTAGAATACGTAATAGATGGCCTGGTCAAGTGTTTTCAGCTTCATTTAGTTCTCAAGCAAGAGGGGTTATTACAATGATCCATAAATCAATTCCATTTCAAACAACTAAGACAATACAGGACCCATCAGGTAGATTTTTAATTGTTCTTGGGACTTTACTGTCTAAATCAATGATTCTAGTCAATATCTATGGCCCCAATGAGGATATCCCAAAATTCTATAGTAACCTCTTTCTGACTTTATCCACATTCTCTGGGTTTTATATAATCGGTGGGGATTTCAATTGTACATTGAATCCAATTAGAGATCGTTCTTCTGGCCTTGATCAGTCACATAAACATACCAGAAAGACCCTTCATTATTTTATAAAGGACTTAAACCTATCAGAAGTATGGAGACAATTACATCCTAAGGCTATTCAATACTCATGCTTTTCTAGAACACACCAGTCTTATTCCAGAATTGATTATTTTCTTATTTCAGCTACACTTATGTCATATATTACTGATTGCTTTTATGATACAATAGTAATTTCAGATCACGCCCTTATATTATTCACTTACACTGATCCTAGATTATTAAGCAATTCTTCAAAATGGAGATTCCACCCTAAATGGCTCCTAGATGGAGAATTTTGTGAATACATAACACAACAAATAGAAATGTATTTTGATATTAATACAACACAAACTTCCGCTTGTATCAGATGGGAAGCTTTTAAAGTGTTTATAAGAGGTGTTATTATAAGTGTCACAAGCAGCAAATCTAAAGGCTACAAAAAGAAATAAATGCACTTGATACAAAAATTAAATTTCTTGAGAGAAACTTATTATATAAAGAGGATCTAGCCATTCATCAAGAACTGTTAACTCTCAGAACTAAATACAATGAGTTATCTGCCAAAAAAGCAGCCGCCAGTCTCATGATGTTAAGGCAAAATTATTATGATCAGGGTGAAAAGGCGGGGAAATTGTTAGCTTGGAGAATTAAACAAAATCAATCGGAAAGAATAATTAATTCTATTGAAGATAGTATAGGCAATATCACAACTGACCCGGTTAAAATAAATGATACATTTAAACACTTTTTTGAGACTCTATACACCTCTGAATATTTAAACAATGATGCACAACAACATTTCTGAACAGTCTACCCATACCCACACTTTCTGAAGAGGCAAAAATGTCCCTCGAAATAGATATAACAGAAGAAGAAATTATTGAGGCTATTGAGAGCTTAACAGCGGGTCGAACACCTGGGACAGATGGTCTTAATGTAGATTTTTACAAGAAATTTAAAAGTAAACTTGTCCCACCAATTTTAGATATGTTTAAAGAATCCTTTGAAAATGGTGTGCTTCCAGACTCTTTAAGAAACGCTCTTATTACGTTACTTCCTAAGCCTAATAAAATAAATACTAAGTGCGAATCATTTCGGCCAATTTCATTACTAAATACAGATGTTAAAATACTGAGTAAATTGTTGGCTCGGAGATTAGAGGCATTTCTACCTGATATAATATACAGAGACCAAAACGGATTTATTAAGGGCAGGCAAGGTTTCCATAATGTTAGAACTTTGCTTAACGTTTTACATCTTAAAAAGGGAGCCTCTGATACGGCCATTTTGTCCTTGGATGCTGAAAAGGCCTTTGACAGAGTGGAATGGCCCTATCTATTTGAGGTACTGAAAAGATTTAAGTTTGGAAATAATTTTTGTAAATGGATTAAGATACTTTACACACTTCCTAGGGCTGAAGTACTCACTAATACTATTGTCTCTAGGGCTTTTAATATTCAAAGGGGTACTCGCCAAGGATGCCCCCTTTCACCTCTCCTTTTCGTTTTAGCAATTGAGCCACTTGCCATAGCAATAAGATCTCATTGTAATATACTAGGCGTCAGATTAAACATTACAGACATAATTATTTCTTTATATGCAGACGATGTAATTTTATATTTATCAGGATTGGCACATTCTATTCCCTCCCTAGTACAACTTCTTTCAACTTTTGGTATCTTCTCTGGCTATAAAATCAACCAGTCTAAATCATGTATTCTTTTATTGAATAAGAATGATAGTCAATTACCAGCTGCTACTCACTTTAAGGTAGTAGAATCCTTCACTTATTTAGGAATTAAAATCACAGCTAATATAGATGATATATCCTCTGCAAACTATCTACCCCTTTTAAATAACATCTCCAAATTCATTGACAGATGGCAAAGTCTTCCCATATCGCTAATTGGACGTATAAACGCAATAAAAATGAGTGTATTACCTAAAATATAATACCTTTTTCAAAATATTCCGCTGTGCCCTCCACCCACCTTTTTTACATCACTTCGGAAACTATTCACTGATTTCATCTGGAATAATAAGCGAGCTCGTGTGCGATTGTCTTTATTATACTTGCCATTTAATAGAGGGGATCTTCAATTTCCTAATTTACAGTGGTATTATTGGGCAGCACAATTACGATCTATTTTGTATTATTTCTCTTCTGAAACCCATCCACCTTGGTTGGACATTGAATCTTTTTTTATAAAGTCTAAAATACCCCTTAATCTTTATCTTTATTCGGAAGATAGGAAAACTCTCAGGAAAAACAAAGATATTGTATCTCTCAACCCTTTTCTCCTTAATACAATAAAAGTCTGGTGCGATGTGCATAATTACTAAGATCAGGCATATACTCTATCATGTTTTACCCCACTATGGGGAAACGAGAGTTTTAAACCAGCCAGATTAGACTCGGGATTTGAGTTATGGTATAATAAAGGGCTGCAAAAAATTTAAGATTTTTATAAAGGAAATGACCTTATGTCCTTTGCAGAGATTGTAGCGCAGTTCGATATTCCCAAAAAACATTTCTTTCAATTCCTCCAATTTAGGAGATATGTTTCTTCTTACCAAGGAGCAAAGCTAATAAAACCCATAAAGACTCCTATTGAAATTTTACTATCGAAATCACCCCAATCTAAACGTTTAATATCAAGGTTTTATAAAATGTTAGAATCATACTCAAAAGAATCTTCAGAAGCCAAATTGATCTCCTGGAGTGAAGATTTAAAAATGAACATTTCTTTAGATATGTGGGAAAAAATATGTATGAAAGCTCAATCCCAAACTATTAACAGTAATCTCAAATTAATACAGTACCAATGGATTATGAGAACGTATTTTACTCCAGTTAGGTTGAATAAAATCTGTCAAAACACTCCAGACACATGCATCAAATGTACGGTAGATAAAGGCACTCTTTTGCATTGCATGTGGGATTGTCCCAAGGTGCAGGAATTTTGGAAAGAGGTAGTTTTACAAATTTTTCAGATGGTATCTGTTGATATCCCAATGAAACCAGAAATTTTAATTTTGGGAATTTTTCCTGAAAATATTGTATATGGTAGTAGTACTCGTAAACTTATTGACATGTGTATACTTCAAGCAAAGCGGCTAATATCTATGTACTGGAAGAAAGTTGAAAAGCCATCGATCGTACAATGGATCAACAATATGTCCTTTTGTTTGTCGATGGAAAAGATTACATATACTCTGAAAGGTAAACTCTCCTTTTTTGAGAGTATTTGGAAGCCCTTTTTGTCCTATATCTCAAACTGTGATTTAATGAGGTAGAAAGAGATAAAATAGCTTGATTCTCAACTTGTTTTCACCTACATTTTATTACCACTAAATCATTGGTAATTTAATAATCCTCTATTTTTTCCTAAAAATACCCTTTTTTATTTACTTATTTATTTATTTATTTTTATTCTCAGTTTTTTTTAAATATTTTTTATGTGTATGTATGTGTGTGTATGTATGGGTATGTATATTTGTGTGTATGTATGTATGTATGTATATGTACGTGTATGTGTATATGTATATATATATATTTATATGTGTGTATGTATGTGTATGTATGGGTGTGTGTATATATATATGTATGTGTATGTATATATTTATATATGTATATCTTGATTTGTCACTCTTGTATACATGACTTTTCCCAACTCTCCTCTTTGTGTAGTTAACTGAATTGACCTGTGCTCTACTCACTGTTATTTTTTTAAATTTTTTTTTTTTTTTTTTTTTTATTTTCTTCTTAGCATGTTATGTTAGTTGTTGTTATGCCTTTAGTAGTATTCATATGTAAAAGAGATTTAACTACTTTTAATTTACAGTATTGTGTTAATACAATGGCATAATTTGTTTAATCTCAATAAACAAACTGTTAAAAAAAAAGAAATAAATAAATAAAAAAGAAATGATCTCCCAGCTAATGCTGTTAATTATACAGAGGACCTTTTAACTAGGTTAATTAGGAAAGTATACATTTTATTAATTATATTCTTTTACTTTTTCATCATTTTGGTCAAATTTTGGCTTTTTAAAAAGGAACAAATACATGTATTCAATCAAATAATTCATATATTATTTTTGTTACATATTTATTGATAAATTGCATAATTTGGACTATTTACAATATTTACATGGATTTGTTGAACACATGCTAAAACTGTCTCTTTAACAAATAGCGTAATTTCTGTAAACAGCGCCTTTAAATGATTGCATGTTAACAACAGAGGACTCTAATGGATTTATCTCATTCGCATAGCGTAAAATTTATTTGCAAATGCAAGTGTTTTCCTCTCATTGTAGAGTTTTGCGCATTGAGTGAAAGATTGATTTTGGGATTTAAAGGTACAGTATGTAAGATTCAGAAACCCTTGTTATTAATGACACCTGTTAAGGGAACTGCAGCTAGCTACCTGTTGCTCATGCTCACGCTCGTGCACACACTCCATTGGGACACGAGCATCGGCCAAAAAAATGATGTAACGTACAAAGAGACTGAACGTGATTCACCAACATCATGCTGACAGTTGAAGTAGCATAATTAAAATTACACAGTTATGATTGTTTTACTACAAACTTTGTGACTGTATGTTATATTTGACTATCCAGTGCTGGAACAGGGCTAAAACAAAGTGTGGATATAGCTCTGACTATGTAGTTTGAAGTAATCACTTTTCTTTGCATGATACATTGACTGCATTTATACAATAGCCTATGTCGGCGTTAGCTAGCTAGCCAGCTTTATCAATAGCTGTTAGCTAAATTTGGTGGATGATGACAGTATCTGTTTATAAAATAGTCTGTACATTATAAATATGTTGACACAATTCAGTATTGATGGGATTCCATCACAACTGTCATTTTTATATATCAATGTGTAGGAGTCGGTGTTGTGCTGGGAGCCAGTCGTTTGCTGGATTCCATCTCTAAGATAATGTTACCTAGTGTTGCAGTTTGTTGTTGCTGTTGAATAGCGGAAGAGAAGCTATTACTGTCTGTCTGCGCATAAACGTCTAGAGGTGTGAATCTTCACTGGCCTCACGATTTGATTTGATTACGATTCAAAGGGTAATGATTCGATTATAAAATGATTCTCGATGCATCACGATGCATCTTGTACTTCAATATCTTTTTTTTTTTTTCAGTTTCTTCAAAATGTATTTTCAATTTTTTTTTTCCCTTTCAGCTTTTTATTTAACAGCTGTTTTAAAAAATCATAACCAGTCACATTACATAAACTGGACTTTTACATTCGGTTTGAGCTTTGAAAAAAACATGGAACATCCACATGATTAAATACATGGTTCTATAGATTAAAAGAGTATCTCAGTTTTTCAGTTCTTCTTTAGAACCTTATAAAAAATATCTTAAAAGTACAAGGAAAAAAAATATTGGTTCTCCAAAAAAACACACTGAATACTATTACTTCAACTGATTATTTTATATATTTTTTTTAAGCATTGTAAATCATTTAATAGTATTTCATTATTATTTAAAATTAATCTATGCCATGCTATTAATAAATTTTTTTAAGCACAACTGGAAGTTGGTGGTCCAGAATGAGAGATATATCTGCTTCTATGAGAGAAAAAAATAATTAAATGAAAACATCATCAACATCTCCCAAACCGCTGCCTCATCATTATTTTATTCTGTGTTTTACCCACTGATCTATATACATATATAACTGTTATATATATAGATCAGTGGTTTTACCCTGTTGTGTGCAAATCAGTGCAATTATGGGTGTGAGTTCGTCTTTCATGTTGTTTGTTGGCTTCTAATCACAAATAAACTCTCCCGTTGCTATGTACGTGGGTTTGTGAAAGAATTTAGGGATCGTAGTCATTCGGGCACAAATGGTCATGTATTTGATACAGCTGGTCTGCAAACAGTCGTGTTTGTGCACTTGACTTTAATGTATTCATTTAACTTGCGTCTTTGTTTCCACATCTGTCTTTGGCGTGCGCACCACTGCGCTGCCGTGATTTAAACTGAACTTAGAATCGATTCTGATTCTTTTGAGAATCGATTCAGAATCATTTGAGTATTGCTGAATTTTATTTTTCTGACAGCTCCATAAATGTCACATCCTTTGGATTTTACAGACAAAAGCGACCCGCTCCCTTCTCATGAAAATCAGTCTACAGGCTTTAATACGTAAAGACACATTCTAACTTGCGTCCGGCATCAAGATTGGTTTGCAGCGGTAGACCTGAAGGATGCGTACTTCCACATCTCTATCTTTCCTCAACACCAACCCTTCCTATGGTTCGCGTTCGACGGCCAGGCGTATCAGTGCAAGGTCCTCCCCTTTGGCATGTCCCTGTCCCCTCGCGTCTTCACGATGGTTGCAGAGGCAGCCCTTGCCCCGCTAAGGGAAGTGTCTCCAGAGACACTGTGCGCCCACAGGGACCAGGTGCTCAGGCAATTCAGCCGTCTAGGGCTTCAGGTCAACTGGAAAATGAGCAAGCTCGCCCCGGTTCAGAGCATCTCTTTTCTCGGCATGGAGTTAGACTCAGTCTCAATGACAGCGTGCCTCACCAACGAGTGCATGCAGTCAGTGCAGAAATGCCTCACCTTATTCAAGCCAGGCACCGCGGTTCCTCTAAAACAATTCCAGAGGCTCCTGGGGCATATGGCATCCTCCGCGGTGGTCATGCCAATGAGGATGATGCATATGAGACCGTTTCAACAGTGGCTTCAGCCTCGAGTCCCAGGTTTTGGCACCATGTGTAATGGGCACGCAGCCGCAGGCTCCTGGAGGGGGCCCCGCCAGGGTTGGCGCATCAACTGCCTAGAATTGCTGGCTGTAATCCTTTGCTTGCCTGTAATCCTACTAATACTGGGCAAGCGCATCTTGATTCACTCAGACAGCACAGCTCCGACAGCGTACGTAAATTGTCAAGGCGGCGTGCGCTATTGTTATATGTCACAACTCACCTGCCATCTCCTCCTTTGGAGCTAGCAGCAACTCAGGTTGTCGTGTGCCTCTCACATCCCAGGCAACCTCAAGATGGCAGTGGACGTGCTGTCGCGACAAGGCACACGCAGCAGAGAAGGGAGGCTCCACCCTCAGGCGGTCCAGCTGATATGGGAGCGGTTCGGCAAAGCACAGGTAGAACTGTTCGCTTCCCATGAGACCTCCCACTGCCCTAGGTACTCCCTAGCGGAGGCTCCCCTCGGGACAGACGCACTGGCACATAGCTGGCCCAGGGGGCTGCGCAAATATGCATTTCCCCCAATGAGCCTACTTGCACGAGTGCTGTGCAAGGTCAGAGAAGACGAGGAACAAGTCACTCTGGTGGCCTCCTACTGGCCCAAACAGACTTGGTTCTCGGATCTCACTCTCCTCGTGACAGCCCCTCCTTGGCGAATTCCCCTGAGGAAGGGCCTTCTTTCTCAGGGATGGGGCACACTCTGGCATAAGCACCCAGACCGCTGGAACCTCCATGTGGCCTACCACCTGCTGTCGTAGACACGATCAACCAAGCCAGAGCTCCTTCTACCAGGCAACTTTACACCCTGAAGTGCGCTTGTTTGCAAATTGGTGTTATTCTCAATCTGAAGACCTGCAGAGATGCGCAGTCGGGTCAGTGCTTTCATTTCTGCAATAGAGGCTGGAGGGGAGCCTGTCCCCCTCCACCTTGAAGGTTTATGTAGCTGCCATATCGGCTCACCTCGACGCAGTGTAGGGTAAGTCCCTAGGGTAGGGAAGCACGATCTGATTATCAGGTTCCTTAAAGTGCTTGGAGGCTGAACCATCCCAGGCCATGCCTGTTCCCCACATGGGATCTCTCTGTGACCCCCATTTGAGCCACAAGATTCAGTTGAGCTCAAAGCCCTCTCCTTGAAGACGGCCCTCCTGATCACGCTCGCCACTTTCCCCTCCACTGAGGTGATCACGTGCGCACTTTTCCCCCAGAAGAGTCCACTAGATTTGCGCTCCCTGGATGTTCTTCCTCCTTAGCACTCTGGTCCATGAATTCAGTGGAGTAATTCACCGATTAGACCCACTACGGGTACTAAAATGACTCTGTACTTGAATAGGTGCTCCACAGGATGGGCCCTTGTGGATTAATCCCCCTGTGTGTATTCTCCATGGGATGGTCCCCTATTGGCAGACCCGCGTCTCCCTTGAGCAGTCCCTGCTGCCCCCCGGTCGCTGTGTTTGTAGTAACTCCTCCCTCTTAGCAGACTAAAACAAAATTAAACTAAATGCCCAACTGGGATTAATTAAGTTATTTTAATAATAAGAAGAATCCAAGAAAATATTGTGAACATTAAACATTTCCTTTTACTTTTGTGTTATTAAAAGTACTGTCTCTGATGGACCTTTGGTTCTTTGTTAATGAAATGCCGTTTCAAAGCCTTAAACTTCTGCTGTCATATCAACCAGTGCAGTACTCTTCTGCCACTGAGCTGATACATTGTGATTATATGTAAATATAGATGCAGATTTCTTTAAAGATCCTTCTTACTTAAGGGGCCCTATTTTAAGTGCTATTCGATATGGCAAAAGTGAATAAGCATGGACAAGGACATCTGTTATTTTTGTGCAAGCATGCGTTATGTCTAGGTGCAAGTGGGTTGACAAAATTGCATGCAAGGTGCAAGCAACAAATGAAGACAGCCCATTCATAAGACATTGCTTGGTGTAAATTGTCTGTAAGCATACTGTAGACTTCGATTTATGCTTGCAGCTGGGTAAAGATAAAAAAAAAAATGTTTTATCATCACTGTACATTTATTTGCCTGTTATTATTTTATGTATAATGTAAATATTGTTGAGAAGTGGTTAGGTTTAGGTTGGGGTTAGGGTCTCAAAAGTATCTTTAAAATAATAATACAAAGGATTCGTAAACATTTTTACATTTCTAAAGTTGTACATACAAAATATGCTTACATTTTAGACACTGTCAATACAACTGTATTGTTTTTCATCTGTTCAATTTTACAAAAATGTATGTGCAAATGTTACGTACGAATACTTAAGATCATGATAATAATAAGATAAATAATAATGTCATGCAGGCTGGACAATCTATAGCATTAGTTTAAACACCAATCAAACACCAGGGGTTCAAGCACCCATCATAAAAGTGACCTCTAGAAAAATAATGGTGTGAATTTCCTTGCACTATTAAAACCTTCATAACATTCATTATAGACATTTTTCATTATAGACATTTTTAACTTTAACATTCAAAAATTCTTTCAATAGCTGATTCTCACCACCTGAGGTATTTGTAAATTATTGAAAAAAAACAAAAAAAACTTTTGCAGAATCAATTCTGGTCATCATTCTTACTGGCCATATCGACAAACTGCATTATGATATTCAGAACCTTCGTTTATGCCTATTGACATTCACATTCATCTTCAATCTCCCTCTTTTGCAGTAAATTGCATGAAAGGGACCGTGAAAATGAGGTTGTGTTTTCTTTGAGGAGCCTCCTGTTTACTGGACCCAGTTTTTTGAAAGAGAGCACATCATAAAGCCTTTGAATCCAATTTTAAATGTCAAGATAAGGTGGCAAGGAAATTGGGTCTTAATTAATGATTATATAGAGCAGTGTTTGGCAGTGAAAGATGAGTGAGTAAATGAGACATATGATTAGACATATGGATTAGAAAATGACTCCTAGAACTCTTTCTGACTAAAACTAGAAGTGGTTTCACCTTAAAGGGTCCGGAATTTATTTTATGGTGAACTCTAAAGAGATTTTACTGTAGCAATCTGTGAACACTATTACTGCTGTAAGGTGTATCAGTGTCGGCTGTGCTGCAGGGTGTGATAAGCATTTAGCCTATGGATGGCAGAAAGCATTTCAGCCATGGGTCTGACAAAAAAAATATTTCATCCTTTACAACTCTTTAAAGTTTTGCATTGTAAGGTTTGTGTGTGCATGTAATTATGTGTTGGACTGAAAAGCAGGTTTTTATCGCTTAAAAACATTTTGAATGAAAATTAAATAGTCCACGTCTAATTCAGCAAGAAGTCATTTATAAGAAATGAAGTGCATTCAAATGCTCTAATCGGAAAGCTGAACTATATACAACTTACTCAAGTATCCTTGAAGATGCTCAAGCATTCACATACACGAATAATGTTTGTGTACCCTCTAACCATAGACTGTGGTATAATCAAGACATATCAAACCTTAATTTCTGTACACTAAAAAAGATAGCTATTTTTTTGTTCTTTACTGAAAATATATGTTCACCTTCTGTCACTCACTAGACGTTGTGTCTTCCTGGGACGCCAAATGTACCTCTGAACCTGAGAAAAGGCCAATGTCAAGTTGGCACACAGAATTTGCATGCCCCGCCCCAGACATACGGGTATAAAGGGAAGCGGGGCAACGAGTGCAAGTCAGAATTTTTCTTCGGAGCCGTACGGTTGTGCAACAGCAAGCTGAAGTTCATCACTGTTTCACCCACCTCTGTCAGGGAGAAGCATTGCTGTTGGATCTACGGCGCTTTTCCAGCTGGCGTTCTCTCTCTCTGCACGCTGTGCAGTCTACGCCCCTGGGTGCTTCGACAGCGCTTTTCACTGTTAAAAGAATGTTTTCCTCCTAAAATTGCTTTGATTTCTCTAAAAGATTTTGAGTTTTCCACTCAAAAAAGAGCAATACACAGCGGCGTTGCACGTCCGCGATTTCTCTCCAAGACCGACGGCCACAGACGTTGCCTCGTGTGTCTGGGCAGTGAAAACTCGGTAGAACTCGGTAACGTGGCACAACCGACCGGGTGTTCCACTTGCACACAGCGCCCTTCACCAAGTTGATCCAGTGCGCCTTGTATCCCAGGTTAGCCACTAAGTGTCGCTCCCTGGATGTTCTCCTCCCTAGCCTTCTGGCCTGCGAATTCAGCAGAGCAAATCGCGTCCAGACCCACTACAAGTCACAGGTGCTCTGTACTCGGGTCGGGCTCCACGGGCTTAGTTACCTTTTCAGGCAAACTCCCGTGATGTATTTCCCACGGTACGGTCCCCCTGTTGGCGGACCAGCGTTTCCCTTTGGCAGCCCCGCTGCCCCGGTCGCCGTGCTTGTAGAGTCCTCCCTAATTAGGCTGGACCTACCACCGCGCCATTTCCCACATACGGCTTCACAACCCTCGTGGTGTATTTGCCACATGTTACCTCCCCCTAGACTGGGCAGGATGTGGCCTCGGCAGGGTCTTTTCCACCTGAAAGAATAGGACCGGGAAAGACCGCCTTCCCCGACGCATTTCATAGCATTAAGATAGCCCCAGCCGCTTCATGTCCTATGTGAGAGACATAGTGAGAGAGAAGGCCGCGGCTGCCAGGCTTGCTCCCATGCTAGTCATGTAACTCCTGTCTCCCCCCTCAGGGGTGCGGGGAACCTAAGGTCTGTATGTGACATCTCTTTGGGGGCGTTGGGGAGGGCTACGTGCAGCCGACACAGTTGCCTCTAGCACGTCTCGACAGTTCACGTAACACGTCAATGCATGGCGTTTTTATATGGGACCCCTTGTGTCACTTCATTCGATTACTGTTGTAACCTCCTTTCCCCGAGGGAAGGAACGAGACATTGTGTCCCTCCTGCCACAGCACTAGACCTAGCACTGTAAACGGCCGTACCTTATTTTCGGCTCATCAGTGCAAAATCCTGACTGGCACTCGCTGCCCCGCTTCCCTTTTTACCCGTATGGACATGCAAATTCTGTCTGCCAATTTGACATTGGCCTTTTCTCAGGTTCAGAGGTATGTTTGGCGTCCTTCATTCGACACAACGTCTCGTTCCTTCCCTCGGGGAACGGAGGTTACAACAGTAACCATGACGTTCTATTTAGGAGCGTACCTTCCCATGAACCATTTTGTCCTGAAATGGCTCAGTTTGTCGAGCATTAGGGTTTTTTGTTCCAGCCCTTTTGGTTTTTGAATTTGTAAGTGTCAATAAATTATTTCAAAGCCACCTCATGATTGGTTTACTCACAGCATGGCTGCTCAAAAGACCAGCTACACAGACTGTCAACACTCTCCACAGGTAAACATGATACCTTTTTAAAAATGTTGCTTGAACATTTTAACCATTAGTAATTTGCCAGGAATGTTATAAGGGACAACAAATCCCATTAGCTCAGTCAAATGGAAGTGAGGTATTTGGGAGTACTGTTTGGAACCACACTTTTTAAAGGTTGTTTCTCAAATCTTTCATGCCATCAAAATCCAAGATGAATATAAGGTAAACTTTATGGCAGGACTCATTGTGTAAAATCTATTTTCCCATTTCAACATTGTCCTTTAAGCATTTAATAATTATGAATTATTATTACTAAGAGCTTCTTTACCTTTGGATTTAGAACTGTAGACCTAAATAGTCCAAATGTAAACTGCGTCCAGTTATTTTGGGCAAATACTTGTAATAATCCTGAAGGGTATTTAGGAACATAGAACCTAGAGTTCATAACATCTGTTCTTCACTCCCTACAGGGCATGACACTGATAGACCAACTTCACATATGAGTTTTTCTTGTAATGACTAATCCACCAGCATGAGTTCTTTAATGCACGCTGTTATTAAAAAATTTCACCTTAAACTTCAAAGAAGATGCACTGGAGGACAGATTATATATTATCAAACATATAATGTGATTTTTAGATGTTTATAATGATTGATTATGATACATGATTTTCGGGTATTGTGCTGGAAGTGTTGAGAATGATGGACAGAAAAAATGGAACAATGCTCAAGTAGATTAACTAGGGGTGCATCTCAATCAGCTCCCTAGATCAGTAGTAAGGGCACTGATCAGGGAGTTGGCCATTTCAAGGGCTGTCCCAATCTCAAAATCATTCCAGGGCACGGAAACTTTTGCTACCAAAGAATTCCCAGAATGCAACATAAAATCAAGGTACACCATTGCTCACGATTTTCCCTTACTGGAAATGTCGTCATGTCTTAAATCTTACTGTATGTTCCTAGAGGTTCACTTATAATATTCGTGAATATTCATTTCAAATGCATAAAAAAAATTTACATGAAAATGTGTGTGTGTATTTGCATAATTTATGGACTATGCAGATGTAATGACATATATTGTTTGATTTTTGTGAACCTGCAGCACTTTGCTTTCACAATACTAGTGAACCACTCTGAGGGCAGCCCATCTTAAACCCAGCACATGAACAGCTCATCATCTGTTCACTACGAAGTGCACACAGACCATGTAGAATACTCATTGTATTTAATTGCAGCCTTTTGCAGTTTAAAAATCATATGATTTTTTTTTTTTGTTATTTTGATTAATTGTGCAGCCCTGAAAGTTTGTGAAATTAGTCTAAAGATGCACTCTTAAGAAAAATCAAGTGGCCAAATAAAAAGCTGATTAAATCTAGAGCCTAAAACCAGCATAATAGATTTCTCAATCTATTATGCTGATAATATCATTTGTAATGATAACCATCAGATCCTTCTCTCCACCCTCTCTACTCTGGGCATCAGAGGAACTGTGCTTGACTGGTTGACTTCCTATCTCTCAGATAGGTCCTTCAAGGTAGCCTGGAGAGGTGAGGTATCCAAGCCACATCAGTTACTTACTGGGGTACCTAAGGAATCAGTGCTTGGGCCACTTCTCTTCTCCATATACACAACATCACTGGGACCCATTATTCAGTCACATGGTTTCTCTTACCACTGCTACGCTGACAACACGCAACTCTTCTTGTCTTTTCAGTCCAACGACACCACAGTGACTGCTCGAATCGCTGCCTGTCTGGCAGACATCTCGGCCTGGATGAAGGAACACCACCTGCAACTCAACCCAGCCAAGACCGAACTCCTTGTCCTTCCAGCCAACCCTGCTGTTGAACACAACATCACCGTGCAGCTGGGTTCAACTACAGTATCGCCTTCCAAAACGGTCAAAAATATAGGGGTAACCATCGATAACAAGCTAAATTTCACAGACCACATCTCAAAGACTGCAAGATCATGTACATTTATCACTCTACAATATCAGGAAAATAAGACCTTTCCTCTCTGAAAATGCCACACAACTGCTTGTTCAGTCACTTGTCATAACTAGACTGGACTACTGTAACTCTCTCATTGCAGGCCTCCCTGCATGTGCTATTAGACCTCTCCAAATGATCCAGAATTCAGCAGCACGTCTGGTCTTTAATGAACCATAGAGAGCACATGTTACACCACTCTTTGTCTCTCTCCACTGGCTGCCGGTTGCTGCACGTGTTAAATTCAAGGCTCTGATGCTGGCATACAGAAGAGTCACTTGGTCTGCTCCAGCATCCCTAAAATCATTTATGCAGATATACACTCCCGCCAGAAGCCTGCAGTCGGCTAAGGAACATCGCCTTGTTGTACCAACACAAAGACGCACCAAAACACTTTACGGACTCTCAGTTTCATCATACCACATTGGTGGAATGACCTTCACAACTCCATCCATGAAGCTGACTCACTCTCTGTCTTCAAAAAAATGGCTAAAAACACATCTTTTCCAAGAACACTTAACCAGTCACTAAAAAAATAACAATTATTCTTGTTGCACTTTAATCTGTTTTGAATGCTATTCTGATGCTAGTGAAACTTTGCAGTATGGCACTTTTCATACTAATGTTGGATAAAAGCGTCTGCCAAATGAATAAATCTAAATGTAATTGTAATTTTTTAATGTAATTTTGAGTGTGACCATGGTTTAAGGATGCTGGGTTGGAAATCTCAAGGATTAATAGTGGTGTTTCTCTTATTACATCAGCAAAGCAAAAAGAAACATCTGCACAGTCTGACTGAATCAAAGCGGGTGCATTTACTCACGTGATTAATTGAAAGTGAAGTGCTGCTGGCTCCATTTTTTCTGTCCATCATTCTCAACACTTCCAGCACAATACCCGAAAATCACGTATCATAATCAATCATTATAAACATCTAAAAATCACATTATATGTTTGATAATATATAATCTGTCCTCCAGTGCATCTTCAGTGAAGTTTAAGGTGAAATTTTTTAATAACAGCGTGCAACAACTCATGCTGGTGAATTAGTCATTACAAGAAAAACTCATTTGTGAAGTTGGTCTATCAGTGTCATGCCCTGTAGGGAGTGAAGAACAGATGTCATGAACTCTAGGTTCTATGTTCCTAAATACCCTTCAGGATTATTAAAAGTAGTGCTGACATTTTAACTTTTTGTTTAGCCACCCATTCAGCTCATGAAGACACACGAGGAAGGATAACATCAAGATAAAATAGTCTACTCCACTCTCGCCGTTGCTGGCATGCAAGTGATTACCCCTCCACGTACCAATGCCAGCATGCATGCCATAGGTTGCCGACCCCTGCTCTAGAGACTGCTGTGCGGGAAATTCCCAGGAGATCAGCAGCTACAGAAATACTCAAACCTCAAAAATGGCTGGAACCAACAATCATGCCACGGTCTAAATCACTGAGATCACATTTTCCCCCCATTCTTATGACTGATATGAACATAAATTGAAGCTCCTGACCTGTATCTTTGATCATGTCATTTTAGTGAGTTGTGACTGTGTTTCTAATGGAAATATTGGATTTTTTTATGTTTTAAATGTTGATTAAAGTCTTGGAATATCTGAAGGCAAGCAAAATCACATTTCCACCCCACAATAGCATCAGAATATAACTGATTTTATACAGGTGAAAAACTGATAGCTTAGCCCATAATTCAAAGGGTTCTAGGATTTAAAACACTTGATTTGACTTTTTTCATTCGTCAAAATTACTGCTGGATTCACCATGGATGGCTAATCACTGAGTAGGTGAATGTATCTATGGCATTTTTTTAGGGGGGGGGGGGGGGAACCCCAGGAGCCTAAACAGTTAAAATCTGTTATACAAAATGTGTTTGTTATAATAAAACTAAGTAGACTTCTCCTTCCCCTTTTATAGTTTTAATATGAATCTATATTTCTGTCAAATCATACCTGTTTCTACAGTTGGTGTTACTACAGTAATAGCACACATTAGGTTTTCTCGACTTTTCCTCGTCAACGCTGTTAAAATATTGGGTCTGTCTGAACTGAAATTCTTGGTTTAATTCAGGTTCTCACTGTTTAACGCTCCACACAATCCAGTCAAGCCTGGTTTATGATGCACACAGATTGAGGATTGCGCTGCTTGCTGTACAGAGACGAAGCACATTTGCTTAAAAGGTGCTTTTGGGATAACCACTGAACGTCTTGAGGGGGATTCCACACACACAAGAGCAGTCTTCAAACCAGTGTGAAGTGGCTATTTATCACAAAATCATACTGGAAAAGACTCTTTTGATGGGCCCCCTGTCTGCCCAGGGTCTTTAGAATCATCCTAACCTGATGTGACTAAGGCTTTCACCCTAACATTCTGCTTAACATAACCTTTTGGCTTCTTTGGAAGAAAGAAATCCATGAGTTTGAACAAAATAAGGGTGAGTAAATGATGGAATGAATGAAATGAATTATCATTTTAACTTGTACTATAAAATATATCAACCTTTCATTATTACTTTCATTAGGAGGTTTATGGAGATTTAGTGTATAAGTGTTCAAATAAATGCACCAGTCAAGGCCTTACCTTTCCAAATGAAGCACTGTTGTCAATCTTCAACTGAGTGGCAATAAAGACTGACATTGTGGATCTACACAACCGACAGATGGTTTTGAGTTCAGTGCAGCAAAGTAGAAAACTCCACTGGTGGTGCAGTGTTTTACCTCTGCTCTATCTTCTTTCTTGGCCACACAGGCACAAACCACAGTCCAAGTATGCAATTCCACCGCAGCCGCGGCTCTAAGCTGTATTTTTCGCCTCTCACTCAATTTCTCTGTCCTTTCAGGCTTCCCTTACTCTCTCCCATCACCTCTCTCCTCCTTTGCCTCTCTTTTTTGCTCTCTCTCACTCTCATTCTCACCCTCCCTCTCTCTTGTGTTGCCCCACTGAAGCATGAGGGTACACCACTTAAATATTCTGTGCAGATTTCACAAAACAAATAAAAACAGCATTGGTGACAGTAGCCCTTTGCAAATGGTTGAGACCAAAGTTAAAAGTAAGAATGTGTGTGTTGACTAGAGCTGGGCAATATAATGCATATTCACATAAAATATAGTTGATGGGGGAGGGGATGGGGGGGTTGCATAGCACGTGTTGAAAACTAAGCTTCTAAAGCCATTTCAGAGCAAATACATAAATATGAATAAATAAAATCGAATATCATCAATATTTCCGGCTTTATCGGCCAACCTTATTGCTGACACATACCACAATGAATACATGTGGCCATATCCACGTGGATATCGTCAAGCAACTAAACATTTTTCTGTGTGTTTGTGGTGGTCTGAAATGGATCAATTTAATCAAGTACATGGTTAGTGAATGGCAGAGTTAAGGCAAAGTCTCCTCTGCGAGCAGTCAGGGTGCTGGCATCCTTGTTGGCCAAGCAATTTAAGTAACATTGTTGCCTTGCACACGGCAAGTACAGGTTTCTGACACCAATAAGCAATTTACTGCACAAGTTATCTGAAAATCTGAAAGATTTGTTCTGGAGAGAGAGAGAGAGAGAGAGACAGAGAGAGAGAGAGAGAGAGAGAGAGAGAGAGAGAGAGAGAGAGAGAGTGGCACTGTGTAGATTAAAATTCATTAAAAGACATGAGAGTTTTAGTAAAAACAGACAGTATGGCTATATTGCAGGCTCTTAATTGTTTGAGAGAGGAGGGACACAAGATGTGCTGTAAGGTAATATAAACATATCTAAAACATAAGGAGCCTCCAGATGGCTAAATTAACAGGCAAATTAGGAGTGTATGGGTAGGGGTGGGCAGTATGACCAAAATTGTATATCACTACGTGAATAATTTTATATGGCGGAAACAGTACTTGGAAGTTATAGTTATTTTTGCTGGAAATGCAATAGAATTTTTTTTTTAATTAACCATGTGGTAATGCACATTTTTTGGATAATCCAGTGAATTAAATATTTTACAAATTAAAATGTACTTAATCTAATTTAATAATTTTTTATTTTTACTTGGTGGATGCAAACCAGATTATTCATTACAGATGAAGGATATGCCTGGCTTCACATTATGTAGAACTATAGTTATAAACAAAAGACTCAAAACGGTAAAACTAATATAAAAAAAATATTCTGACAATAAATGTTGTTTGGATGAGTCACATTCACACACTTGTGACCACACATCAACTCAATACTACATTAATGTGGCAAGATGAATACCATCAACCACTAAACTCTAAACGCTTTACTTTGTGCCTACCAACACTGCTTATTAACAAGTTCCTGACCTTGACCTTGACGCTCCATATTTTTGCATTACTCACTTTTACATGTAAATAGCAAATAACAGTCCTGCCTACTAATCATAAATATATGGCAGATGCTATTTGCACTCTGGTGCAAATAACATACAGTAATGGCATCACTGCTGTGTGTTTATTTAGAATCCCACAGACACACTACATTAAAACTTACCCCTAAACCTAACGCTAACCTTACCTTATAATAAATAACCTTTTACTACAGTAACCATAGTTTCATCATGGTATTTTGATGTAAATTTAAAGTAGCCACAAAATTAACCATGGATACTATATTACCACCATATTACTGTAGTAACATCATGGTTAAAATAAAACTATGGTGTCTGCGCAAAAACATGTTTACTACAAGATTACTATAGTGATACATTGATGGAATCTACACACAAGCAGCAGAGAAATAAATGTGAATTACGTTACTTGAACGAACATATACATAAATATATATACAGCTAGTGCGTACATGTACTGAACATGTTGTTTCCGCACTTCTTATGACATTTTAGAGGAAGCCGTGGTTCCTGTGTAGTCTTCAAGCATTGGTGTAATTGTATTTATGTGAATTCAGTGATGCTAAATAATATTTTTGACTTGAATAAAACCAGTTAATTTAGAAGTTACCACATGAAGCACATTTTTTTAGGATACATTTGAGTGCAAAATAATAACAACTAGTTAATTGCAGCCAAATTGAAACAAAAAATTAAGTTTTTCTTTCTCTCGTATATGTAAACAAGCGTAAATGTCAACATCATACTGAATATTTTAAAGGATTGTGGTCTGACACGCAAAACATGAGCTCATTGATGTCATAAAATATTAAACTTTTTTATTCCAACTGTTACTCCTGGTCAGAGGCTTCCCTAAATATTTTGTTTATACGTAGGGTTACGTTCTACCTAAGTTTAATGGTGCAACGCTCAAATATTCAATAGTGCATAAATCGTGAATTACTCAACAACTAGGCTAAGTTGTAACTTACGTATAGCTGGTGCAAACGGCCCCTGGAGCCCACCACATCACTTTGTGTGCTTTTAGGCAGATCACTATTTTTTTACCTCTGCACTTAAGCAGGGCCACAATTACTTATGACCTCAATAGATTAAAAACTGCAGAAAACTTGAAAGATGCACAAGCAATCGTCTGTTGATCTGTGTTTAAAATTGAACTAAATGCGATTCTTATTTATTCAGTGATTGTAAATTCTCTGCCATAGCCAGGTATGGCCACAAATTATAAGAGCTATTAGATGTCACCCTGGTCCCAGATTTATTCCACAAGCTCTTTAGGGGCTGGTATTTCCTATTCGCACCCAGCTGAGGATGCAGAGATCTAAACACATGATTTATTAATGTTCTAATTACAGAATTATTAGACACATCTGGAGAGCACGAGGTGTAATGTTGTCTTAGCATAGCAATTAGTATGTACAAGCTTATTGAGAAGGGCTCTCTAACATTTTTAACATATAGAGTAAATAATGTCTTTTTTATAGGTGTTCTTAGCAGTCAATAAAAAAAACATTTGTGCATTATTGACTAAATAACTGAAGGTCTGTTCATGGACAGAGAGGGGTTGCTTTGACAATGTCTGTGAAGGGACTGAAGACACTCCATCCAAATTCACAGAGGCAACAAGCCACTGTCTGCCAGGATATTTCCCCACAGGTTTACGAAGGCTACCTGTATCTGTCTTGATTGAGTTCTGCTTGATCACCTCCCTGTATAGCAGAAATACTGAAAATATTGCCTCTTCTCTCAAGGGTGACACTTTGTCCTAACCAGACACAATGCGATAAGATTCCATCGACAAGCAATTTGTCTGTCCACACCAGATGTGACGCAACCCCGTGATATTCATACACTAAAATGAGGATAATTGACAATAAAATAAAAACAGCAATCACAGATGGAACAGTCTGTTTATTGAACGCAGCTCATTTTCTCTTATAAGCTGTGTAATACTTTTTACGGCAAGCCCCGAGGGGATAAATACACATATACACAGTAAAAAGTTACTTTATGAATCACATCCTTATTCAGTCTGTTTAGTTTTAACGATTATTTATGTTCATGCGGTACTCCTGTTATTATTTTGCCGATCTCCATGTGACAGGGAAGCAGAGAGGAAGTTAGAATGAGCCGATATCTTTCCCCACTGCCATTCTGATGACAACATTCAGTAGGTGTGTGACACCGTTTGTCAAAATCAAGTAGTTATGAACCAGCTAGTGAGATGCCGGCTTTAATCTACTGTAATAAGAATAATTAGACCCATTTATTGACTGTGCCACCTGGCGCGACATCACAGAAATAAAACCATTTCAAAAATGCCCTGTCTCTCGTCGTGTGTTGCAGGTGGTTAGGAAAAAATCTCTGATTAACATGGAAAAGATACCTTTTATCGTGTAGTGCCGGCACGTCATTAGGACACAAGTGTGAGGGTAGTGAGGGGGATAGTTCAACTCATGCTTCTTCCTAATCAGTACATGTGAGGGTTTTAAAATATAACCTGAGAATTAGAGTGTATCATCTGGCCAAAATATCTAAGCATTCTGACTAATACATTATTAACATCTGAAGATGTAAAAGACTAGATCAAAATGATCAGGTATAGTAGTACCTCAGGAAGGGTCTGTGTCGAGGTAAAACCAAGACATGAAGTACGCGTCCTTCAGGTCTACTGCAGCGAACCAATCTTGATGCTGCCGCTCACTACAATGTGTTTTTTGCATCAGCATCTTGAACGGGAGTCTATGCAAAGCACAGTTCAGAACTCATAGGTCCAAGATTGGAACAGGCTCTATCGCGTCATTCCGTAGGATTGAGGCGATCTCCGTGTACAAGGCAGCAGCGTTCTCGCCTTTCACTGCAGTGAACCAGATTCCGTTGAACTTGGCCGGGGGCCTAGCAAACTGAATCGTATAGCCGAGTTGGGCAGTCCCAATCAGCCACCGCGACGGGTTGGGGAGCATGAGCCATGCCCCCAAGCTCTGCACGAGGGGGACCAAGTGAACAATCGTGTCGGACATACCAGCAGGAGGGGCCTCGCAACAGGGCGGAGCCTGAGGAGCCACTTGTGGCCTCACGACAGGGCGGAGCCTGAGGAGCCACTTGCGGCCGTGCAGAGTCCAGGGACATCAAAGCACTTACCTGGCTCCTTACAACCTCTCCCTGAACAGGGATGGGAGAGGAAGAAGTCCGTCCTCGTGACAAGTGGAGGCCATCACATCGGGGATGGATTTGTGCCACAATGGGCGCACGGGGGCCGGAACCAGCGGCGATGATCGGCCATGAGATGGGTGGCGTCTGCATTCTGCGGGTGGCTCCACGCCAAGGCTGGCCTACTGGGGCAGACTGTGGCAGAGCCAGTGTTGTTGCCACAGGGGGACACCCCTGGCAATGAGCAGATTGGGTGCTTGAGTCACACCTGGGAAGGATGTTTTGTATGGTCCCTGTTTGCTTTTTGACCGCTAAGGATTGCTGGGCAAAATCCTCTACTGTGTCGCCAAATAGGCCAATCTGGGAGACGAGGGCGTCAAGGAATCGTACCTTGTCAGCCTCCCTTGACTCGACCAGGTTGAGCCAAAGGTTGCACTCCAGCACTACCAGAGTGGACATCACCTGCCCAAGAGAACACAGGACCAATCAACAAGCCGTGAGTGTACACATTGCATCAGACTGAACCAGACCATTCTCCGATGCTGTAATCGAAAGCTCATCCACTTCACACTCGAACTCGCTGGGGTAAACGAGCGTGCAGGGGAATGGGAGGTCCACGGGGGTTTACCTAAATGGCTCCCAGTGCTAACCAAAGCGGCCTCAAACCCGTAGGTAGAAGGACCGCTGCGGGAAGCCGCTGGGGGGCTTTCCCTGGAGAAAGCCGCGACCACAAAATTGCACTCGCAGTGAGAACACGACCCGTCCACGGACGAAGGTGGTACATAAAGCTTGAATTGATTGGTAGGAATATTCCTTATAACTGGGCCATGATTAATTGTGTTAATTTTTGTAATGCATTTTTATATCATTAATCGCATTGAATTATTGTTTCCACAGCACTAGTTATAACATAGCTATATTTTCGTTATAGCTCAAGAGGCAATGGATCACTGTTATTTGTCTGTCTTGCTTTCTCAAGATCACTCAAGAAAAACTCGACATAAAGTTCTTGTTGGGTCAAGATTTCACACTCCACAGCTTAGAGGGAATATTACACATGATACATTCATACTGTAATTTTGGTGTTAATTTGTTTAGATGAAGATGTGCAGATTTTTAGATGGTTGCTTTTGGTTTAGAGTGGAACTTTGATTTTATGGAAAGCTGTGCCATCTAGAAATGTGTCCTTGATTTTGAATGAATAAATAACAATTTTATACTTTCTTTCTAAAATACCTTATGGACATTTAATTTACAAGGTGAGTCTTGCCTTTAAAATGACTAAGGTGGAGTCCTTGCCTTCCCAAAAGGAACAATACAGTGTTAAAATTCCCCAAGTGGAAGGCCAATAAGGAGCTCATTTATATCAACTGTCAAATTTGAGACTTTGCCACAAGCACAATCAAACCACAAGCACAACTGAGTCATCCTTTTAACAAATGCAGCAAAGCAGAAAATAGAACTTCAGTTTATCTGTAAGCTCAGAGGTAAATCTTTAACTTTGGGGGGGCTACAACTTATTATTTGGATCAGTACTGTTTTGAGGCATAAATGTTTGTGCAGTATTAAAATAGGGCATATGCCATTGTGTTTGTTTTAATAATATTAAGTGTTAGGTACAATCACTGTAATGTTAAAGAACAGTAGGTATACCAAACAGTGAAACACCTCATTAGAATCTCAGTTAAGTATGATTTTTATATCATTTTTGTAATTATAATATAATAAATGTAATTAATTCATTAATGTAATCAATTAAAATGACTGTTATTTACTGTGACTTTTTGCGTTTGATTTTATGATAAATCTATAGGAACGAAATTAACTGGTTATAACCGGTTACCAGCATTTAAAAATAATTTGTACATAATTGCTGTGTTTTCGTGTAAAAATGAACAGAATATGGCAAATCATTACTTCCAGCTAGTGTTGACACGATAACAACATTTCAGAGATCGTAACTTATACCAGTAAAATTTCACATTTCTTGATACCGAAAGCAAAAATATGCTAATATGGTAATGTGCTATTGAACACACTCATTTAGCACATTTAACATTATTTCAATGTAAATAATACATTAAAAAAATGCATGTTTCATTCAATTATTTCTCAATTATGCATTGCTTTTAAGTAGGGCTCTACTGAAATTGTTTAACCGTTTTCCCAAATCATTTGTCCCTTTTAATTATTTTTTATTATAATTTTTTCTAGAATTCCATTTATTAAAGTTTCATGTAATTTCATTATCAAAATTGTGCCTACTTAAATTAATTCTTAAAACTTTTACCAAGTGAAAATTGAACAATTACTTTTTATTTTTTTTATTTTAACAATAAAGAATAGAACAATTACATTTAAACATACATGTTATGATTTTGTGTTTTATTTTGCCAGGAAGCTTCACTTGGATAACCAGTTCGCTACATGGCCAAGTGTGATCGTTAAAGCACAAATGCTGTTATTTTAACTATATACTTTTTCATCTCTCTGCTTTGTCATCTCTCATACAATGCAAAAGATTCTCAATGTCTGTGAAGTTTCCAGTGTTTGAGCAGTTGGCTTCACACATTCATTTAAAGCACACATCTCGAATGCAGACTAACACTGTAGCCTTCCATGGTTTAATAATCACACTAGGACATATCTCAGTTTTATTTGATTAATTGTGCATTTCGGTGTAAAAGGAGTAAAAGAGCTCAAGCTAAAATATGCGAGTGAGCATTTTAAAGCAGCCGGGTGTCAGTCAGACAGCGTGCTGGGACTAAAATTACTTTAGAAACACTGGTATTGTGACATATTTATTTTTTTTAGAAAAGACTTGGTACCGAAGTGCCGGTACTTTTGACAACATTACTTACAGCATACGATTCCCTTTAAAATGTGCCCAAACGCAATGTAACCCAGTGCATATATCTTTAAATACTCCTGACAGAACGATGTGAGATGTTAACTTGACTAAAAATGTCAACTTCATGACTATCTGATCTGTATGATGTTGATGGAAACCCTGTGCTTAACCTCACACAAGTTGAAAATTACAGCTTAGTCTCTCTCCTCCCATTCATGATGAAAACATTGAAAAGGGCAGTTTTCAATCAGATCTCTTCCTTTCTCTCACAGAACAAGCTGCTAGACGACAATTAGTCAGGCTTCAAAAGTGGACATTCCACCATAGATTGCCCTGCTGTCTGTCACCGAATCCATATCATCTGTCCTTATTTTGCTGAACCTATCTGTAGCCTTCGACACAGTCAACCAACAGTTTCTCCTGTCCCCCCTCTCTACTCTGGGCATCACAGGAACTGTGCTTGGCTGGTTCAAGTCCTATCTCTCAGATAGGTCTTTTAAGGTAGCCTGGAGAGGTGAGGTGTCCTACTTACTGGGGTACCTCTGGGCTCAGTGCTTGGCCCACTTCTCTATATACACAACATAAATGAGACCAATCATTCAAGCACATGGTGCTCTCTCTTAACAGTGCTATGCCGATGACACACAGCTCTACATGTCTTTCCAGCCCGATGACTCCACAGTAACTGCTCGAATCTCTGCCTGTTTGGCAGACATCTCGGCCTGGATGAAAGAACATAACCTGCAACTCAACCTAGTGAAGACCGAGCTCCTCGTCTTTCCAGCAAACACTGCACAATATTACCATTCAGTTAGATCTTCATCTACAAAATTGGGACCTGAGGAGCTGAACAGAAGAGACAAGAGTTACATCATGGCCTATAATTTGGGGAAATTCCTCTTAAATTGTGAGTATATTGTTCTTTTTGTTATATTTAATATTTTCCCTTACAAATAACACCTTCCAAAACGGTCAGAAATCGTCTCAGGTTATGACTGTAACCCTAGTTCCCTGAGAAGGGAACGAGACGATGCGTCGATGACGCTTTGGGAACGCCTTTGCGTGATTACCTCTGAAGCACGTATGTCAACTAGTCAATGGAATGAATGAACGCCACGGGCGGGTGACGTCATGACCAGGAAAGGATATAAGCACATCTGGTGCGTTAGCTTTTAGAGGTCTAAAAGTTGGGCCCCCTCAGAGGCCAAACCCATAGGTTCCAAATCTCTGGTCGGGGGTGAAATATTGTGCCCCCTGCCTGAGACAGAAGGTCTCTCCTGACAGGTACCTCGAAAGGAGGGCCGTCGAGGAGATGAATTAGGTCCGCAAACCAAATTCGACTCGGCCAACGTGGAGCTACTAATAATAGACTTACTCTGTCCTGGCGGACTCTCTCCAGAACTCCTGGGAGCAGAGCAACAGGGGGAAATGCGTACAGACATAGCCTCAGCCACATCTGTACCATAGCGTCCAACCCCAAGGGGGCTGGTTGCGTGAGGGAGAACCAAAGTGGACAGTGCGTCGTAAGCTGAGACGCAAACAGATCCACTTCTGCTTGGTCGTAAAATTCCCAAATGAGCTCCAACGCCTCGGGGTGGAGTCTCCATTCCCCTGGCCTGAGCACCTGCCTCGACAGGGTGTCTGCTCCTATATTCTGGTACCCTGGGATATACACTGCCCTCAGGGAGAGTATTTAACCCAGTTTGCCAGTCCCAGTGGACGCGAGTGCAGACCCCCTGTCGATTTAAATAAGAGACCACCGATGTGTTGTCTGTACGGACAAGCACATGATGGCCCCTCAGATCTGGGAGGAAATGTTTCAACGCATTGAAGACGGCCATCATCTCCAGGCAATTTATGTGCCAAGAGAGATGATGGTTCCTCCACAGACCCTGAGCTGAGCTGCCTTCCATTACCGCTCCCCAGCCGGTGAGAGAAGCGTCTGTCGAGATAGCAACTCGATGGCAAAGAGCTCCCAACACCGGACCCTGGGACAGGAACCAATGTTTCCTCCATATAATCAAGGCGCGGATACACCGCCGCGTGATCTTGATCATACGAAGTGGGTTCCCCCTCGGGGAGAACCCTCAGGTCCTGAGCCACCACTGCAAAGGTCTCATGTACAGCAGGCCAAAGGGGATCACATTGGACGCCACTGCCATGAGGCCTAACAGTCTCTCGAACTGTTTCACAGTGCGTGACTGGCCTAGCTTCAACTCTTTTGCGGTTGTGAAGATAGCAGCTACACGAACGGGCAATAGTGTGGCCCGCATCGTGACTGAATCCCATACCACACCAAGGAAAGTGGTTCTCTGTAATGGAGAAAGCACACTCTTCTTGGCATTGAGTCTCAACCCCAATTTCTTCATATGAGCGAGAACGACATCTCGATGCCGACCCGCTGACTGCTCTGATTCCGCCAGAATCAGCCAGTCGTCGATGTAGTTCAGAATGCGTATGCCCTGCAGCCTGAGCGGGGCCAGAGCTGCATCTACGCACTTGTGAATGTGCAGGGTGACAGAGCTAGACCGAATGGAAGCACCCGATATTGGTATTCTTTTTGCCCCCGAAAGAAAACCTCAGGAACTTCCTGTGTTGAGGGAGGATGGAGACATGGAAGTAAGCGTCCTTCAAATCTATCGTGACAAACCAGTCCTCGGATCTGATTTGAGTCACTATCTGTTTGAGTGTGAGCATCTTGAATTTCAATTTCATGACTGCACGATTCAGCAAATGGAGATCTAAAATTGGACGCAACCCCCCATCCTTTTTTGGAACAATGAAGTATCGGCTGTAAAACCCTGATTCTCTGTCAGGGGAGTACACCTGTTCTATAGCTCCCTTTGCTAAGAGAGACTCTACTTCTTGCTCCATTACCAGAGCCTGCTCGGGATGTACTACCGTGAGAAACACCCCGTTGTAACGAGGCGGAGGATAATTTCTCTATTATCTGCAGGACCCAAGGAGATATATTCGCCAGATTCTTCCACTCTGTCAGAAAATCTACTAAGGGTACCAGACTCTCGAGACTGGCCTCTGGTGTTAAAGGAACTGCCACTTCGGCGACCTGAAGCATATTGGCAGGAAACAACCGAACTGACTGTTTTTGAACCCCCCTCAGATGGCTCACGTCCGACGCAACGTCGAGTCGACATTGCGCCGAATTTTCGCTGGATACCACTGCGCCCCGAAGCACCAAGGGTGGCGGGGTTGGCAGACTGGTCCCATGAGGACGCCGAAGTGGAGCGGGCACCGTATTCTGAGGTGTACACCGCTCCACCCCGGTTGGGGCTGTCCTCGATGGTCTGACTTGCATAGCGTCAGGACCTTTTCTGAGCCGAAGCCTTCTTAGCCGTAAGTACGGTCCTCAGATCCGGCTTAGACTTCGGCTGAGAGCGTTGGCTCGGTCCCCAAGATTTATTCGGGGGAGCACGAGACGCAACTCTTATTTTCTGTTGCACACGGTGCGAGGAACTTGGCTGGGGATGCTCACGCCCAGCATCCCCAGGGGGATGGACTCGGCGAGGAAGGAATTTTTTAAAAGCCTCAGATTGTTTTTTATTTTCTTGAAATCTTTCAACAACCGTATTCACCGAGTCACCGAAAAGACCAGAGGGAGACATAGGGGCATCTAAGAGAAAAGCCCGCTCTTAATCTTTAATCTCTGCAAGATTTAACCAAAGATGTCTCTCAGTAGCTACGAGGTCTGTAGCCCGACGAAGTTCTCGAATTTCGTCGGGACTAACTCCCTCACTCCTATCGATATCCCCCAGCAGATCTGCCTGATAGGCTTGGAGCACTGCCATCGTGTGCAGACAGGCTCCAGCTTGACCTGCTGCCGTATAAGCCTTACCCACTAAATTGGATGTGGTTTTTAGTGGTTTATTCGGCAACACGGGATCCCTCAGGGACGATGCTGACCCAGGAGACAGATAGCTCGCGAGCGTCTGTTCCGCTGGGGGCATCGACCCATAACCAAAATCTTTCAGCCCCTATATATTTGAATACATGTGAACATGGGGACTAAAAAGACGTGACGAATATGGTTTATTCCATGATCTACATAGCTCACTATGTAGATCAGGAAAAAATGGAAGGGCCTGTGATTGAGATGAAACATTAGATGTGAGAAAACGCTCGTCTAATTTGCTTTTAGGACGAGTATCTCTTTTTTCTGCTGGCCAGTCAATATTTAATTTATCAACAGCACGAGTTATCACCTCAATAAGCTCCTCATATGCTGGGGAGAGGGATGGCGAATCCTCTCCCCTTATTGTGTTAGTGTTTGTGTCACTCTCATAAATGCTCAGTAACTCTACCTCCTCAGAGCTAGAGCACCGAAGCATCGGGCTCTCTTCCCGGGCGGAAGAAGCAGCAGCGCGGGCTTCCGACACCGGCAAGAGAGCAATGGATCCCTCGGGTAAAGGAGGAGATAAGGCAGAGCCCGTCTCCAACCCCGCCGAGAGATCCATTTGCGAACCCCAAGTGAGCTTTCTCCGCGGCTGCCGGTCCAGAACCCTGAGGTTTGCGAGCCTGTCCATCATCCTCAAATGCGGACAGACGGGAGCGGAGCACGCGGAGCACACGGAGTGGCAGACGCTCACAATGCTGACAGTCAGACCCCTTGAAGGCTGACATCGCATGCTCCACTCCCAAACAAACTACACAAAGCTCATGTGTATCTCCACCCGTGATATAACGAGGGCAAGGAGAAGCACAGGCTTTAAATAGTTGTTTCGCCATAATATCCAATATAAAGAGAGACAGACAACAATAAATAAGACAGACAGTTTTGACACAGAGCGCTTTGCTGAGGCACAAAAGCTAACGCGAGTAAGGCACCGGATGTGCTTATATCCTTTCCTGGTCATGACGTCACCCGCCCGTGGCGTTCATTCGTTCCATTGACTAGTTGACATACGTGCTTCAGAGGTAATCACGCAAAGGCGTTCCCAAAGCGTCATCGACGCATCGCGAGTTCCCTCGTAAGTGAACTATGGGTTACTTTGACAACCAACTCCATTTCACAGACCACATCTGTGAATAGCACAGACCACATAGCTTATGTTATATTCTTCCTCTTTTTTAAGTTGCTTTGGATAAAAGAAGTCTGCCAACTTAATAAATGAAAATGTAATTCAATGACTTCTCCAGGCCTGGAAATCACAACATAAAAATTCCCTGATATTTGCAGGTTTTCAATGACAATGGGGAACTCTATGGGATCAATTCCATGCCACATATATTTGCAAAAATATAAAGTATTGCAAAATAAAATACAGTTTTGCAAAACAAAAAAAGTATTGAGCAAACAAAAAAAAAAATTTTAAACAAAAATTAAGTATCACAAACGTAAAATAAAGTATCGAGAGAAAAAAAGAAAGTTTTGCAAACAAAAATAAAGAATTGCAAAATATAAATAAAATATAGCAAAAATCAAGATGTAATTAATTGCAAAAATCAATGACTGTTGTAAAATAATCTAAAGATCTTTTATCCTTTTTTATCTCTGTTACAGATTTTTAGGCAGCAATGATTTTGCCACACATCTTTTTCTTTGCAATGCCTACTAATTATTTTGCAATGCTCCTTTTAATATGCATTTCCATCACGTGTGAGCTCGTGATACCGTTTTGCCTTTGCGCTTCACTTTTCTCTGCGTTTCACTTTATGGCACTGTTTTGACGTGGGGGTGGAGTCAGGGGATTGGGGCGTGTACAACGGGCTCAGTGATGCCTCTCTGGAAGTTACGTCATTAGCTTGAGACACGGATCAAACATCATGGCTGAGCATAGGCATGCAGGTGGATCTCAGGTATATAAAGTTGATTGTTTCCTTTTATTTAATTAGCATTAAATGTGTTTTAACAGCGTTTGCTTCAGATAAAGAAGTTAGAGATCAGTTAAAGCGGTGGATTTATTAGCCATACTCGCTAACATAGCCAGCATCTGCAGTTTTTTCTCTCTCAATTGATTGCACTATTGATTGATTCTTAAGTTTATTTTATAGATTATAATTGTCTATACCATAGTATGTTGTCTTCTAAAAAAAAATGTAAACTCCATATTTAGATGTAACATAATCACTGTTAAAGGAGACAATAAATAGATTACAAATAAAATGTTAAACGATCGTAACAAACGTGCATGTGTTCTGTCTTTAAAAATAAAGTTTTGAAATATAAAATGTTCACATCCCCTATATTCTTAACCCTGCATTATACAGCTATGTGGCGTGGGGGGCGTGGTCGTGTGTCAGTCTGCGGGAGAGAGAGAGAGCGGTAAGGCTTGTCACCTGGTTTGTAATTATCTCTAACACCTGTGTCTTGTTGTGATACGGATAAAGACATTTAAAGGGACGCCAAGTGTCGAGAGGGAGAGAGAGTGGATCCAGAAAGCTCCACAGACTGAGTGCGATATTGTTTTGTTTATGTTTACATTTCTACGGCGGTGACCGTCGTATGTTCGTGAAAGAAATTAAAGTGCTGATTTCAAACCTGCTTCGCCGTCTCCTGACTACTCCATTGCTCAACGAACCTGTTCACAAGCTATTAAGCATTGTATACAAAATGTACGTCTATTTAGGTCATCTCATGTAATGATTTGCCATGTCACATTTAGCAGAGAGAATATCCAGATGTCGTGATGAATCTTATTAGTGTTTTGACTCAAAGCTTCGGTCATATTCAGGCGGGTCAGCAGCAACAACAACAGCTTTCTCCTGCTGTTTCTCTGCCTCGAGTAGAGCAGGATATAACCAGGTTATCAGCACCTACTCTTAAGAATCAATCTGTTAAATTTGTTTTGCTTTTGCACAGTTAACATAAGTGATGTTCTTTTATTGTTTGTAGATCGTTTCCTGGGATGCTTATTTGTTACGATCATTTAACTTTTTATTTGTAATCTATTTATTGTCTCCTTTAACAGTAATAATATAACATCTATTTATATATTTTTAAATATGGAGTTTACATTTTTTTAGAAGACAACATACTATGGTATAGACAATTATAATCTATAAAATAAACTTAAGAATCAATCAATAGTGCAATCAATTGAGAGAGAAAAAACTGCAGATGCTGGCTATGTTAGCGAGTATGGCTAATAAATCCACCGCTTTAACTGATCTCTAACTTCTTTATCTGAAGCAAACGCTGTTAAAGCACATTTAATGCTAATTAAATAAAAGGAAACAATCATTTTTTTTATTGAACATCAAGAACAGAACAAAAAACAGAATGTACATCTACAATGGCATTGGTAAGTACAGGTAAATGAGTATTAAGCAAGGCACATATCAGTTAATATAAAATTAAATAAATAAATTAAATGTATAAAATAAAAATACAAATACAGAGGGGTCTCTTTATTCCTCTTTTAAGCGCTCAAGGTCTCTTATTATTCCAGCCAATTTCTGGGCCTTTTTACTTTTCATACATTCCAACGCTGGAAAGAAATTACAAATCAATTCTCTTTTAAATACAGAAAAATAAGGTTTCGTCTTCATACATTTGGACTAATGAATGAAACATTTGCCCAGTATCAACATTACATTAATAAGAAATTCATTTCTTTTCTCGTCCAACAGCACTCCAAACATAACATGTTTCCTAGCAAAAGTGGGCAGTGAGTGAATCTTTGATTCAACCAATAAGACATATTTTCCCAAAAAGTATTTGAAGAAAAACAAGGAAAAAAAAGATGATCAGAACGTCTCTGTCAATTTGACAAAAAGTACAGGCATTTTCTTCAAAATTAAACCGTTGTCTTAAAAATTCACTTGACGGGTATACCCCATTGAATATTTTAAAATGAGTTTCCCTAAACAATCAACTTTATATACCTGAGATCCACCTGCATGCCTATGCTCAGCCATGATGTTGAGCCGTGTCTCAAGCTAATGACGTAACTTCCAGAGAGGCATCACTGAGCCCGTTGTACACGCCCCAATCCCCTGACTCCACCCCCACGTCAAAACAGTGCCATAAAGTGAAACGCAGAGAAAAGTGAAGCGCAAAGGCAAAACGGTATCACGAGCTCACACGTGATGGAAATGCAGATTAAAAGGAGCATTGCAAAATAATTAGTAGGCATTGCAAAGAAAAAGATGTGTGGCAAAATCATTGCTGCCTAAAAATCTGTTGCAGAGATAAAAAAGGATAAAAGATCTTTAGTTTCTTTTACAACAGTCATTGATTTTTGCAATTAATTACATCTTGATTTTTGCTATATTTTATTTATATTTTGCAATTCTTTATTTTTGTTTGCAAAACTTTCTTTTTTCTCTCGATACTTTATTTTACGTTTGTGATACTTAATTTTTGTTTTAATTTTTTTTTTTTGTTTGCTCAATACTTTTTTTCTTTTGCAAAACTTTATTTTATTTTGCAATACTTTATATTTTTGCAAATATATGTGGCATGGAATTGATTCTATAGAACTCTGTATATGTGTAAAATCTCATAAATATATCTTAGAAGTTAACACAAACATTTGTATTTTTTGCACAAATCAGCACAAATACAGCACTAACAAAACTCTTTACCAGAAATAGTGCAGAGGGCTATGCATTTTCAACAGAACAGAGAAATGAAAATCTCAAAGACTCAGCAGTATCTTGAGTATTGGTGAATAAAAGTAAATGATGGCAGCTAACCTTTCCTTCAAGTGTAAATTATTGTGTGCAGTGACAGGCACTGGATGAATGCAGACATCATAAATGAGCCACATATGCTCAGGGAGACAGATGGCACAAAAATAACAGAATCCTGCACAGCCCGGTTAATAGAGTCCACTGAGTAAAGAGGAGAGAAGACCAGAAATGACACTTTAAGATTTGATTGAAGAAAGGTATGTTATAGTCCACTCAGACAGCCACTGTTAAAGATTTCACTGAAAGCACCAATTCCATTAGGGTCTCCCTTTGTAACGCTGTTAAAATGGACCAATCTGTCAAAATCAAGTCGAGCTCTTCATCAGCTGACAATTGTTGCAATAATGAAAGGAGATCTCATTATGTTTCATTTTGTAAAGCTTTGCATTAAGCACAAGAAGAAAATATAAAAGCTAAAAACTGAATAATATAAAATGAATAGGAGCTGTAACATCCATCAGTCATATGCATATATACCAGCCAAATTTTGCGCTACGCGACTAGAATACAGTGTGCGTGTTACTAGCCACTGGCGAGTAAATATTACGATTTTACTCATCACAGATTGAGTTATTAGTAGTGGCGAAGAAGAACTTGAGTGTCACAATCCTTTTACTGGCAGAATAGGTGGATTTAGCCTCGTCTTTTACAAAGTGTTGTGTCTCTTGAGCGCGCACTCTGAAGTAAATCAGAGAACTTATTTGGCTGCAGTGGGTCCAGATATGTCGTGATTGCGCTGTCAACATTACTTTAATTCAGCCTTGGAATAGCACTGACATTGCATTTAACAACGTCAACTCATCACAACATAATGCGTTTTAAAGCATGGACCAGTAATGCGCCTATTGGATGCCTATTAGAAGGTGAAAGTGTTACAAAACTCGAGAGCTTGTAGATTTGATTTTAAGAACGTGCGCAATGAATATTTGTACAAGCAAGTCATACCCATTATACAAGTCAAAGTTTTCTTTTACTCCATTCTGTGCATTTTGTGTCCCAAGATGAGACTCATGCACCCCATTTTCATTGAATGTCTCTTTTAATCTTTCTGTTATTTACAGTCAGTGATCAAAATGATGATTATTTCTATTCATACATTACATGGATGAGGGAAAACCACCATGCAACTTCTCTGTCGTTATGTGCGCTGTGCTCATTCTATCCTAAACATTCACTCGTGGAGCATCCTAGGTAGCAAAATACACTCTGACCAGTTCCGTTGTGAATCTCACATGCTTGAACCTATCCCTTTAGCCCGCTTCTGTCTCCTGTAAACAGGCCTGATGGCTATTTGCCATAAAGAATACAAAATATAGGTATTTTATAGGTGTTTGTGATTGAGCTTTTAAAATACATCACTTATCTATGATACTGCAAACACTACATGAATCTGATGGAAAAAATAAATAAAAGGGCGACATGATTACAGAAATTAGAAGATGAAAAAGTTATTTTCAATATCGTAATGTATGAAACAATTACATTAAAATCAGTTTATGTGTAGGGTCTAAATTTCCCTTAATGCCGACAGAGAGAGTTACTGTTGTGCATAAAACATGTTCAAAACAATGCAAGGAATGCAAAACTTTTTTTTATGAAAACCCACTAAAAAAGCAGGGTCACTTGGTGCATTATGTCCCACACAATAGAGGGGGTAGAACAGTTGTTTGGAACAGGGGCCACATCAGGCTTCAAAGGAATAATTCACACAAAAATTAAAATTCTCTTATCATTTACTGACCCTCAAGCCATCTCGGATGTGTATGACTTCTTCTTCAGCAGAACACAAATTAAGATTTTTTGTGAATGAGTGCAAACATTTTTAAGCTCCAAAAGCTTAAAAGTCTTAAAAGTAGCTCCAGTGGTTAAATCCATGTCTTCAGAAGAGATATTATAGGTTGGGTGAGAAATTTTGCTATTAATTCTCCTCCCTACTCAGTCGATCTCCACTTGTATTTTCACTTTCTTCTTCTTGTGTTTTTGGTGATTTACATTCTTAATGCATATTGCCACCTGCTGGGCAGGGTGAAGAATTTCTAGCAAAAATTTACTTAAATATTGATATTTTTCTCACCCACACCTGTCATATCACTTCAGAAGTCATGGATTTAAACACTGGAGTCATATGGATTACATTTATGCTGCATGTATGTGCTTTGTGGAGCGTCAAAATGTTGGCATCCATTCACTTGTATTGCATGGACCAACAGAGCTGAAATATTCTTCTAAAAATCATAATTTGTGTTCTGAAGAAAGAAAGTCATAGAAAGATGGCATGAGGGTGAGTAAATAAGATAATTTTTGTGTGAACTATTTTTTTAAGCAGCACATAGGGGGGCACATTGACCTCCTTTTGAGATACAATGTTCAACATTGATTTAGTTCTAGTATCTTTTAAGCCCAGAAATATTTGTGTTCTCATTCTAATGCATTATGCACAATTTTCTGAAGTTTGTGACAGGTGGAATATTCTGCTGAATTATTGCTCTGCAAATGTTGATTATTTTCTATCTTTATAAAGGCTAAGCATAATTATACATTATTTTATCATCTCTACTTTGCTAGTTTCCTATTTATTATACAAATGAACACGCTCTCTACATCAGGGGTCAGTATTACTAAAACAAATATTGATATTAAAGATGTCACTGTTTTATTCTATTACATGAATACATTTAAAGCTACTCAAGTTATTCGGCCAAAAGTAGTGAGTGGTTTTCTCGTTTCCTTGTTAATTTGTTTGGTTAATAGCCTTTATATGACATACTGGACAGTGTTCAATTAGGTTACACTTCAAGTCCAACATTTTGATGCAAATATGATTTTTATCAGACCAAACTGACTGCGTTTACATTAATGTCTCATCAAAACGGGCATTTGCGGAAATTATAAAGTGCATTTGATCGTTTAGGCGTGAATCTGCATTAGCGCTCAAACACAAACGCCCCCCTGACCTCTTCATGATCCTCTTAACGCCCCCAAAAAAAAAAAAAACACTTCAGAAATACTATTACAGCCAAACAATTGCAACACTGATACCTGAAGCCTGAGTTTTTGGTAAAAAAAACTGAAACAGAAGTTTCTTATTGTATTTAAACTACATGTAAAAGCCTCAAGTTGAGTAATATTGTGTTTGGAAAAAATGCAAAAACACATGGATTGTTTGAAAGGTATTGCAAATGTATTTAGAAATTCAAACAAATTCAGGCTCACACACAAATTTTTTTAAAGATGAACCAATCACGTGAACAATAACGTAACTAACCTAAATGGCCAATGAAAAAGCAGCGGTCGTTCGCGCACTCAATTAGGCAATATATACTAGGCTTCAAATTTGAATAGCCTACAAACGGTCATTTGATTTCAAATGACGAACAAAGACGACAACAGCTCGGCCACCTGAACTGAACCGAAGAAAAAATGACGTCAAAAACAGCCACTTTTTTTTAATTAATTACGGTCATTAGTGTGAGCCCTGAGCACTAATTATGCGCCTAATTATGTATTCCGCGTTATGTACAGAAAAAGCCGGTGAAAGCGCGCCTCTATTTTGAGCTGAAAATTCTCCGCCTCTTAAAAGCATGTGTAACTTAGGAAGCGGCTCTCCTGGCATATCCTCCTGGTGAAGTGGCAGCAGTAATCCGAGCAAGACGAAGACATAGGCTAAGGAGAAGAACTGAAAAGATTTTTGCGCAGGCCGCCTGTTGAGTACCTCTGAGTAACGCCCCCCATTTGTGCCTGAGCGCCCCCCTTTCCAAAGATTTCAAACCAACCTTTTTTTTTGTTTGTAGAATTTTGAGGAAAATATTGAATTTAATCCATTTTGGAATAAGGCTGTATATATATATATAGTGCATCTGGAAAGTATTCACAGCGCTTCACTTTTTTTGTGTTCATAACATTTTTTTATGTTACAGCCTTATTCCAAAATGGATTAAATTCAATATTTTCCTCAAAATTCTACAATCAAAAAAAAAAGGTTGGTTTGAAATCTTTGCAAATGTATTTAAAATAAAAATCATATTTACATAAGTATTCACAGCCTTTGCTCAATACTTTGTTGAAGCACCTTTGACACCAATTACAGCCTCAAGTATTTTTGTGTATGATGCTACAAGCTTGGTACACCTATTCTTGGGCAGTTTTTCCTATTCTTCTTTGCAGGACCTCTCAAGCTCCATCAGGTTGGATGGGGAGCGTCAGTGCACAGCCATTTTCAGATCTCTCCAGAGATGTTCAATGGGGTTCAAGTTTGGGCTCTGGCTGGGCCACTCAAGGACATTCACAGAGTTGTCTCGTAGCAACTCCTTTGTTATCTTGGCTGTGTGCTTAGGGTGGTTGTCCTGTTGGAAGAGCGCTCTGGAGCAGGTTTTCATTAAGGATGTCTCTGTACATTGCTGCATTCATCTTTGCCTCGATACTGACTTGTCTCCCAGTTCCTGCCGCTGAAAAACATCCCCACACCATGATGCTGCCACCACGTGCTTCACAGTAGGGATGGTATTGGCCAGGTGATGAGCAGTGCCTAGTTTCATCCAGACATGATTCTTGCCATTCAGGGCAAAGAGTTCAATCTTTGTTTCATCAGACCAGAGAATTTAGTTTCTCATGGTCTGAGAGTCCTTCTGGTGCCTTTTGGCAAACTCCTGGTGGGCTGTCATGTGCCTTTTACTGAGGAGTGGCTTCCGTCTAGCCACTCTACCATACAGGCCTGATTGGTGGAGTGCTGCAGAGATGGTTGTTCTTCTGGAAGGTTCTCCTCTCTCCACAGAGAAATGCTGGAGCTCTGTCAGAGTGACCATCGGGTTCTTGGTCACCTCCCTGACTAAGGCTCTTTTCCCCCAATCGCTCAGTTTGGCCGGGCGGCCAGCTCTAGGAAGAGTCCTGGTGGTTCCAAACTTCTTCCATTTATGGATGATGGAGGCCACTGTGCTCATTGGGACCTTCAATGATGCAAACATTTTTCTGTACCCTTCCCCAGATCTGTGCCTCGATACAATCCTGTCTCGGAGGTCCACAGACAATTCCTTGAACTTCATAGCTTGGTTTGTGCTCTGACATGCACTGTTAACTGTGGGACCTTATATAGACAGGTGTGTCCCTTTCCAAATCATGTCCAATCAACTGAATTTACCACAGGTGGACTCAAATCAAGTTGTAGAAACATCTCAAGGATGATCGGAAACAGGATGCACCTGAGCTCAATTTTGAGCGTCATTGCAAAGGCTGTGAATACTTATGTACATGTGATTTTTTTTATTTTTTTTTTTTATTTTTTTTTTTGCAAGGATATCAAACAAACTTCTTTCACTTTGTCATTATGGGGTATTGTTTGTATAATTTTGAGGAAAATAATGAATTAAATCAATTTTGGAATAAGGCTGTAACATAACAAAATGTGGCAAAAGTGAAGCGCTGTGAATACTTTATGGATGAACTGTGTATATATATATATATATATATATATATATATATATATATTTACACTACTGTGCAAAAACAAATTATGTTTTGCATTGTGTTGCATAAATAATTCAAAAATAATAAGGAAGTAAATAAGTAAATATGTTTTCATTATCATTTAATGTCATAAAAAATCCAGTCAACATAAAAAAAAGCTAAATCAATATTTGGTGTGACCAACTTTGCCTTTAATAAAGCACCGTTTCTCCTAGGTACACCTGGACAGATAGGACATTCCAAGCTTCTTGGAGAGTCTCAATTGTTTCTGTTTCTTCATATAATCCCAGACTGACTCAATGATGTTAAGATCCAGACTCCGTGTGGGCCATGACATCTGTTCTAGGACTACTTGTTCTTCTTCAGTTCAGTTCTTTTTTGCAAAGTCAATGTTGAAATATAAAATTTATATTTCCTACTTATAAACTAAAGGCAGAATATATAAATTAACCATTGTAAAACCCATGTTTTTGTGAAAATATAATATGCCTAAAATTACTGCACAGTACTGTATGTATACATATATATATACCGTATATATATATATATATATATATATATATATATATATATATATACATATATATATATATATATGAGATCAAGCTTTTGACAATTAGGACAACTGAGGGACTTGTACTCAAGGAGCAAACGTTCATTGATGCTCAAGAAGACAACAAACTACTATATGCATACTTATGAACGTAATTATCTGTAATGTAGATTCTGAAGGGCAGAACTAAATAAAAAAAATATTTTATCTCTTATATTTTTAATTCTCATAATAGATTACGAAAGGGGTGTGAAAATTTCTTCTCAACAATATATTGTTTATTAAACCTCAGATTAATGGGTTATCAGCTGTCTTTTCTTCTGCTTTAATCTAAATCGAGCAATTCTGTGATTAAGCAACTAAAAACAGCCATTTGGCTCCTTAATGTTTCAGTTTAGGAGCCAGTGGCTCCTACATAATTTTTTAGTCTGGAGCCCTGCATTGGTTAACAGCCTGCACTCGAATGCTATTGGCTCACGCTATAGTCTTTAACACTTTAACACATATCACATCTGCAACGGCTAAATATGAGTTACTCACACACTGATTTAATATCGAAACACTTTTCCTATAGCATATGACTTAAAAACAAAACATTTTAATGCTTGTATTACAGACTCACAAGTACACACTTCTTCCAATGTGAGTAGCTTCCTCTGTTGTTCACCTAATAGAGTGTAGGACATGTGAGATGAAAGTGTCATAGAAGTGATACGAAATTACATGGTTGCTTCAGAAAGTTTGTTGTTTATGTCACATTTGCTTTTTCCACCCTATCAGTTAGGTTTAGATGTTGATTTAGGGTATAAGGATGTCTTTACTGTTTACCTATCATTTGCGTTTACGACACTATTGGTTCAGGCATTGGTTATGGGTAAACGCCAAAGTATACAAAGTATGTGTGATGCAAATTGCGTCATCAGCACAACCGTGCAGCTGTCAAATGTGTAATGAAGTATATTACACTTTTTTCCATGGTCACCCATGAGATAAGGCTGAACAAACCACACTTACTGAGAGCAGGATGAGGATGATCTCTTGCATTCAAACACAGCTGTACAGAGCACAACTTTGAATGCAGGGTTCTTGAGATATGTTTTTCTAAGTTTAAAACTATGTTTAATTTGACACTGCATCCTAAAAAATGCTGTTTATTACACAACGCAACCAAAGTGCAATGCTCCAAAAGCATCTGTCTGAAACAACCAATGAAAGACTTATGCTCAATGATATGGAAATAAACCATTTATTGCCATTCTAAAGACACTTTTTGATTGTCTAATCAATGCTTTACTCATCTGGCACAAATAAAAAAAAAATATTATTTGAATTCTTATATTTATTCTATATTATATTTCAAATAATTTAAATATGTTTATTTATTATTTATGTATTAATTTATTTTATTTGGGGGCCTTTCTATGAATATACTGATCTATGCAATTAATTGTGATTCATTCAATTAATTAATCAGCACATTATGTAATTCATTCGATTAAAAGTGTTAATCGATTGACAACCCTAGTACAACCCTAGGGCTACTGTACATGCTCTAACTGAAATACAGTATATTAAATAAAAGCTTTAAAGTATTTGGAATTTCAGCATTCAGTTTCTCATGCTTGTTCTCATGTGCATTTTGTTTATTAACTTCACTAATTTGCAGTGATATTTGATGTCTAGTCTAGGCCTAAAGTATTTTCCCCCTTTTTCAGAAAGGGAAGCTCATCCAAACTCTCCCTCTATCACAAATTTGTCATCCTGCCGTAACATTCTGAGTGAGTTATAACATATATCCACTCCTGCAGCAGAGCGCAATTGGTTCTCTCAATGTTGCGGTGATATGTTCCAAGCAGTGCTGTGATTTAGATGCATCCAATAACACTTTACAGCTTCTCCATCCAAAGCAGTAGGAGACCGGCTTCTCCTCATATGAGTAGGGTCATTGAGGAGAACAACTCACAAAAAAGGCATAAACACTATTAAAGAACAAGCGCAATGCTTATTTAAAAACTCAATACAGACATGAGACACTTACAAATTAACAAATAAAACAACTAAAACCTAAATTGCTAATATTGTAAAAATTAGTAATATGGATAAATGCTATGTTAATACAGCAAAAAACGTCTCGGTTACATACATAACCTTGGTTCCCTGAGATTAAGGGAATGAGACATTGCGTCATGCTGACGCATATAGGAAATCCTTTTCCGACCACCTAGTAGGAACCCTTCTACAATAATGCCAATTCTAAGATTGACTATGGTGTTTAAGCCCTGGCTTTTAAGGCGCAAAGCTGTATTGTTTATAAGCAGGCATGCAAACACCATTCCTTAGAACTTTCTGACTGAGGGACAATGAAACCTAAAAAAATTACTGAGTCTGTAGTGCGGCTAGCTTACAAATGTCTCGTTCCCTTCATCTCAGGGAACCGAGGTTACATACGTAACCGAGATGTTCCCTTATGATTCAGTTCACTAGCCATTGTGTCATGCTTATATATATGGGAAACAGAGTCCCATCACGCCGCACTACATGACATAACACTCCCAGAGAGGGACACCGAAGCATAATACTCGAAAGAACATAATGCCACAGTCCTGAGGGTCAGCGACCATCGTGAGTATGCTGCAAGTGATTAACCCTAATGGTGAGCCAGGAGGAGAGCACTTAGAATGGATATGTGAACTATAGTCATACAGTATGAATTAAACCCCTCACAAACAAATTCGGGATGGGAGTTTTATTTACATTGAAAGTGCTTGTGACATTATGGGAAATATAATGGTCTGAATGCAGGCGGTTGTGTAAAAATACGGGGGAGCCCATACTTAAAAAAGGGGCACAAGTTCATTTTTGGCCAACGATCTCTCTCTAGAAAGAAAGGACTTGTGAAGAGAGAGACGTTACATCTAGTTTGTTAACCTTGCGAAGACCAAACTGCAGCAAAACATATGTTTGGGCCACTTCTGCACAACCAATAGAATACTTTCCTTGTCCTCTTGGACTTTGCATATGACAGAGTGAAGGAGGCACATTGGGAGAATTTGCATATTTGTGGGCCATTGCGTAATCTGGAGTACCAAAGGGGACAGTGGGCATTCTTCAAGGAGGCAAAAAGATCAATCTCTGTTTTGCAGAATATTTCTCAAATCCTCAGGACAGTCTGAGGATTAAGTCTCCATTCGCCCGGCATCGGTCCTTGGTGTGACAACAGGTCCCCACTGTAATGCTGACGGCCTGGGACATAAGTCGCCCGCAGGGAGAGGAGACGGCACTCACTCCACAGGAAGAGGCACCGCACCAGGCTCATCATTGACAGCTGAGGGTTAGGGACAGACTATATGTTACTACAGTTCAAAACAATCTCTATCACGTTTTCAGTGAGGAGAATTTTCAGCATCCCATTTATAATGGGACTGTGGATGACAGGACACCATATGTGAAATATAACCCTTGTGGAGTTCCATATTGGAGTATGTAGCATTGAAGTTCTAAACAATTCCTATCGCGCTTTCTGCAAGGAGAAACCCAGTCGAACACGGTCGTGCGGGCCAGCCTTCATCCGTGGAGTGGGAAAACGGCATGTCGGCTCACATGCTAGATGAGACTGAGCGCCACTCACCACCGGGAAGCGGTTATGCACAGTATTCAATACATGCAACAAATTGTGATTAGTAACGAGGAAGGAAATAATCAGGATGTCACAGACCACACAGTGTGGCGACAGCATTTAATATAAAATCAATCAATCAAATCACTTTATTGTCAAACTACCATGTACACAAGTGCAACAGTAGGTGAAATTCTTGTGTGCAGTTCCGAGCAACATAGCAGTCATGACAGTGACGAGACATATACCAATTACAGTAAACAACATACTTACACAACACAATTTACATATCAAATGAACACATAGTTACACAACACAATAATAATATACAATGTACAGTAAACAATACACACAATATACAATACACAATATACAATATAGTAAAGTAAAGAGTATATGAAATATATATATACTGTATATAGTAGTTGTATTGAGGAGAATATGTTGACAGTCCGGTGTGAGATCCGGTGTGAGATTATAGATTATAAAGTGCAGTGCGAATTATTGATCCTGATAGATCAAGCGTTCAACAGTCTGACTTCTTGGGGGAAGAAGCTGTCATGTAGTCAGCTGGTGTGGATCCTGATGCTGCGATACCACCTGCCTGATGGTAGCAGTGAGAACAGACCATGACTTGGGTGGTTGGAGTCTCTGATGATCCTCCGAGCTTTTTTCACACACCGCCTGTTATATATGTCCTGGAGGGAGGGAAGCTCACCTCCGATGATGTTTCTGGCAGTTCGCACCACCCTTTGCAGGGCTTTGCGGTTGTGGGCGGTGCTATTTCCGTAACAGGCGGTGATGCAGCCAGTCAGGATGCTATCTACAGTACTAGTGTAGAACCGTGTAAGGATGTGGTGGTTCAATCCAAACTTCCTCAGCCATCTCAGAAAGAAGAGGCGCTGGTGAGCCATCTTCACAATGGCCTCAGTGTGGACGGACCATGTGAGTTCCTCAGTAATGTGGACACCGAGGAACTTGAAACTGCTGACTCTCTAAACCGGTGCTCCATTGATGGTGATGGGGCTGTGTTCTCCGTCTTTCTTCCTGAAGTCCACTACAAGGTCCTTGGTTTTAATGAAGTTGAGGGAGAGGTTGTGCTCCTGACACCAGCGTGTCAGAGTGTGCACCTCCTCTCTGTAGGCTGTTTCATCATTGTCAGTGATCAGACCTACCACCGTTGTATCGTCAGCAAACTTGATGGTGGCATTGGAGCTATGTGTTGCCACACAGTCATGTGTGTATAGTGAATACAGGAGTGGGCTGAGAACACAGCCCTGCGGGGCTCCAGTGTTGAGGATCAGTGATGAGATGCTGCTGCCCATTCTAATCACCTGATGTCTGCCTGACAGGAAATCCAGGATCCAGCTGTACAGCGAGCTGTTTAAGCCCAGAGCCCGGAGTTTCTCATCAAGCTTGGAGGGCACAATGGTGTTGAATGCTGAGCTGTAGTCTACAAACACCATTCTCACATATGTGTTCCTTTTTTCCATATGGGAGAGAGCAGTGTGTATTGTAGATGCAATGGCATCATCAGTGGAGCGGTTGTTGCGGTAGGCAAACTGCAATGGGTCCAAAGAGGGGGGCAGAACAGAGCAGATGTAATCTCTGATTAACCTCTCAAAGCATTTGCTGATGATGGGGTTCACGGCAACAGGACGCCAGTCATTTAAGCAAGTGATTATGGCTTGCTTCGGTACAGGCACAATGGTTGATGTTTTGAAGCATGTGGGGACTACAGACAGGGAGAGGGACAGGTTGAAAATGTCCGTAAAAACACCAGCCAGTTGATTCGTGCACGCTCTGATATACACACCTCAAGTGTGATATGTAATGATTTATTTACCCACCTAGTGAATTCGGGAGGGATGAAAATAATTATGATGTCACAGACCACACAGGACAGTGAGATCATTCAATATACACACCTCAAGTGTGATTAGTTATGATTAATTTCCCCACCTAGTGAATTTGGGAGGAAAGATTAATTTCAAACTGAGAGCGAAGTGGCTGGCATACAAACTGAATCGTGTAGCCACGTGGACCTGCCACGCAAACGTGGAGCGGGATAACAGGCGCATCGGCTCGCTCACTAGATGAGACTGAGCACCGCTCACCACTGGGAAATGGTTGTGCACAGTACTCATAATTTTAGGAGGGAATCACTTGAGACAAAAATCTCCATGGACCATTTTCAGTCTCTGATGCTGCGAGGGACATGGCATTATCTTCAACGTCAGAACCGCCAAACGTAACGTGGTCCCACACTCAATTGTGCATATAATATATAAGCGAAGCCATATCAAGAGAAGATCGATGTGCTCACAGGGCTTGCACCAGCACGAGATCCACCTCTGATTCATCTAGCTCAGCCTCTTAGCCCCGCCATGCCCCCTCGTGTGATCCTTCGGGAGCGTGAGGTGGAATTGTCCCTCAGAATGAGGTCGATCCGAGAGCAAAACATCTTGAGACTCATGCTCCCACAGTGAGGGCAATCTTTCTCTATAAGAGCTGGATTTGACTGTCTGACGACTGGATTTGCCGCTTGGAACACTTGCGGAATGGTGTCTTTATAAAGACACGTACACGCAGGTGGCCCTTTTGTGATATATAAATACACACAATATCAACAAAAAGCTCATAAGGATACAAAATTCCTGCTGAAGGCTGCTGGGAATCAGGATGCTGAAGTGGCCCGTTCACCAGTGAAGCGGCGGTCAAGCTGTGAGGCAGAGTAAATGTTTGCCGGAACACTGCAGGGGATCGGAGAGTCTTCACATTGCCATGAAGATCCCACCTGCTGACTCGTGCATGGCGATGGCAAAGTTGTAGAGGTAATTATTATTTCCCGCTTATATACCGGACAGCTTCGCGCCTAAAAGTGTGGGGCTTTAACACCATAGCCAATCTTAGAATTGCCGTTATTGTAGAAGAGTTTCAACTAGGTCATCGGAAAAGGATTTACCATATGTGTCAGCATGACGCAATGTTAGCTAAATTTAATCATAAGGGAACATCTGAGCACACTCTCCATTGCCAAAAAGCAACAATCTAGACAAGTAGGTGCATTCTTTAGAAAACAGAGGCCAAAAGCCTTTCCTTCCAGAAGCATGGGTCTTAAATGTGCATGGTGCAAAAGTACAAAGGTGTTGCAAGTCTTCCAGGTCTTTAGTATTGTCTTTTTAAATGTAGAGCTGCAGACAATTCTGAAGACTTAGCAGAAATGTATTTTGACTTAAGAGTTCCCCTTCATACAGATGTAATAGTTAATAAATATTGCAGTGACATAACAAAGCAGAATATACTGCTTTTTTATCTACAGTACAACAGCTCACAATTTAAAATGTAATAAAATTAGTAATGCATACACATGTATATTTGTATATACAGTAGTTATGCATAAACAGTCAAGTGACTGCAAACAGGTGGAACAAAAATGGGTATGTGTCAATATATCAGATCTGAGCATTAGTCCTTGCAGTTGCTGTCTAATTTGTGAGTTGTTATAGGTAAAACAGCTATGCAGAAGTGGCTGGGCTACACACAGTTGTTGCGGCCGCCTCTTTCCCTCCATTCTGCAGGTTTCCACACATATTTTTAAGCAGAGGGGAGAAATGGGAAATGGGGAGCTTCATGACACTTATGTCATGTCATTTTGTATTTGATACAGTTAGGTCAATCTCTGGAAATCAGTGAGTATCTCTGGAAATCAGGGAGTATCTTAAGAACACCCACTGCCACATGGCAACAATGCTTTTTCTAATTATCTAAAAAAGCACTGAATCAAAACAAGTCCCAACAGCCAATACATTCTGTGAAATGGATTAAAAGTCTAGAGTTTGAGACAGGCAGTTTGTCCCACTGATTTTAGAGCCTACTACACAATAAGATAAGCTTGAGAACTTTTTCAAACCACTTGCGAAAAAAAGAAAATCCAATTAATCAAATGCATTAAAACACAAAACAACACAATCCATCACCCAGTTGCTGCAAGACATTGTTTTCCCTTAAAAAATTTTTTATTAATAATAACATTATTATTTTACACTACAAACCATCTTGTTTTGCAGATGACAGACATATCAGTCAATGGACTGCCATTATCTAACACCAAGGCTGTTAAAAGAAAAAGGAAAAAAGATTTTTACAAAGATAAAAACATATTAACAATGATTTATGTCACTATTACACTATATGTACCTATTGACTCCAGCCAGTGTTTATATCTGACAAACAAAATGGAGTGGAGTGGAGAAGATCCTATTAACCTCATTGGGTAACAGGGGACAAAATGGTTACTGGCTAATAATTGCTGTAAAAACATGAAGAATTGCTGTAAAAACGTGAAAGTTTTACTGTTTTACCAAATAAAGCAGAACATGCACCACTGGACAGCGCTCTGATTTTATTCACAAACAAGTGCACAGCATACCAGCAGAGGGCGTAGTTAGTTTAGCTTGCTGCTTCAAATGATTGTCAAATTAAATTACATTTTGACCCTCAATGCTCAATAACATGGCAAGAACCAAGTCAATGGCATAAAAGTCACCATTTCCATACAAAACACAGTGGTAATCCCTAGCAAACCATTTAGTAATCCCAACAAAACTTTTCACATCCTCTTCTTTATAGACTCTCATTATATTGCAAAGGAGAAAAATGTATTCCAGTGTAAGCTGTTGACAGTTCTGATTTTTCAAAAAGCCATCTGCCTCACAGCAAAGTTACTTCTTAAAGTCTGGAGATAATAACATCCCCATCCTCCTAGTGCCTCAGTTTTGCCTTTTTTGTTCATATCAAGTGAGTGCAAAATAGTGTGACAGTAGTCATTTCAAATGAGTGTACTGAATTACTTAATGGGGGGCTTCATTGAATTTTGCCTGATGGTTTCTCCCCTCAGCTGCATCTTGATGAGCAATGAACTACATTTATGTGGGTCAGGATGATGGCAATTCACTGCAGCGATGTCACAAGACCTTAAAACTGGCAAAATCCCAGAGGTGTTTCCGGAAAAGAGGCAAAACAAAATAAGAAAAACACTCCACAGAAATATTAAGCCAATAATTCAAACTCTGTTGGTGAGGATAATTAGGGTAGGAATGGCTGGGAGGTATAAGCAGGCTAGCATTTGATTCAAATTGAGCAATACATCAACTTTGAATACCTACCTCATGGGCTAAGTAAGCTTAGGGCAACCAAAGGTAACTTGAAAAAGAACTGCAGGAAGAAGGATGAAACGTGGAGGACGGAAAAGACGTGGAGTGAAGCTCCTGATTTTTTTGAGTGGCAAACTCCTATGCATATGAATGTCTTAATGCAATGAGCGAGTCTGTCATCTATGACATATTAGGGAGACATCTGAATGGATTATATTCCGGAAAAGTGCAGGTTCAAGTTCAAGTCATCCATAGGATCGAGTCACCAAGCCAAGGAACTTCTTGTCAGGTCATTAATTACAAGTGTTGAATTGCTGATGTCTGAAGTAAACCTGATTGCATCAAAACTGATTACAAAAATTCCATTTTGAGAGCAAGTTACATGTGCCAAAAGCAATGTATTATTTATTTTCTTATTCAGTAAGTAGTTTATACTTTACTGGAATTTTGACAATGCATTTCAAATACTCTTTGGAAAACTTAGACTGCTAAAGAATCCTAAAGTTCTCTTGAGGTTTCTAAATGAATACTACTTTAAGGTAATTACCCAGCACTTCTGTGCTTTGCTAAACATGATTATTCTTACAATTGATTGGCTTTATCCAAGGTCAGGTGAGTACTTGTACAGTGAGGAATACATCTTCAATCTTAATGGTGCGTTCACATACAATGCAAAGAAAATTTTCGCCTTGCATTGCTCGCGCGAGTTATATATATTATAAATTTGTGTTTAAACTCGTGTTTGCGAGTCTCTTCCGGAAAAGGACAGGAGGAGGGGCTTCTACGACTTAGTTCATAGTAAAATACAACCAATAGCTGGAATCAAGTAGAAGCACATATTTTTAGAACTTACCAGGTAGTCCAACTTCCTCACTCACTTTCCTCCAAGTGATGTCTTTTTTCGCCCGGTCTCTGTACATGTATGACGTTGTGTCATACAATTCCGGGTGCCCAAACACCGCTACAACAATTTTTTCATCCATTTTTCCAGATTTCATCTGCTACTACGTCAGTATTGACGATTGAATTTGCATCTATTTGTGTCTATTTGTTTGTTTGCATTGACTTTGTATGTAATCTTGCCTCGTGAAATGCTCGCTTTGCCAAATGTCTACCTGAGGTCTTCCGTTCAACTTATGTAACATTTCAAACTTGTATTCAACATATGTAACATTCATCCTCATAATTTGTCTGACATGAAATAACAGTTATTCTCAACAGAGAGCTTTCAGAGTAGGACTGACTTCTTGAATTTTGGCAGTGCTGACTGATCATCAAGTCAGATGATTTGAAAAGCTCATCTGACTTGCACTTCATAAATCTTAACAAGTTCACAATGTTTCCTGTTCTGTACAACTCGTGTTTTTCTCAATGATCAATTAGGTACAATAAGACAGAGCAAAACAATAAAACATGAGAGAAACAGAATACTACTACTACTACTAATAAAACTGCATTACCCTTAAAAATCTCAAATATCATCACCATTTATCCATCAAGATTTCCATCGGTGCTGCTGCTTTACAGTGCTCATTTTCTTTAAAAGGTACAGAGAGTGTGTAAGAGAGATACAGAGCGAGAGAATACATCATATCTTAATTGGTTTAATTTGTTTTAAGCAACCATCCACTAGCTGGTTAAAAACAACGGCTTACCTTGTCCCCTTTGGTTGAACCCCTCCGGTAATTCCCTGCTCCAGCCGACGAGTTCATCCCTCAGTGTCTGAAGCAGAAAAACTGTAAGTTAACATGATTAAATCATGTTTTAAAAGCATATCCCAATGTAAATAAAGACAGAACAAAATATTCAAACCAGGAGTGTCGTTTTGTGAGGAAGCGCGAGCAAAATGTTGGTTAATGAGGCAGATGCACTATGCAGAACTTCCCGCCCTGTTTTCTGAGAATTTTTATTTTTATTTCGGTCAGCTATTATCATCCGATTCAAAAAATGACCCTCCCTTCCAGCCGCACGAGCTCAGCGTCCCCGCTTTGCATCTACACAAGCGTTGATAGTGACGTGCCTGCGGGAGTTCTGTCAGAAATGATAGCGCGCGCAGAGCAACGGCAAACTCACCGCCTACCGCAAATAAACTTTGGAGAGTTCTCTCAGTCGTTCCCTGAAGAGAAGGTTTCACCAGCTCTAGTTGTAAAAACAATTGTGTATTTGTATTGGATGCAGGACCGAACTGTGAAGGAAAGCAGCCAAGAAGGGTCCATAGATAGTTGGTTGAGATAACGTCCAGAGCATTTTTGCAACTTTGATGAAGATGAAATATTTTGATATTTTTCTAAAATATGAAAACTAGTAAGAATAAAGAGTAGCTTTTGTAAATGTGTCCAAACTTTTGACTGGTAGGCTATTACTCATTACGTACTAGCATTGAATGAATAGCTCAGCTTCAATCAAATTTGGACTCAATCGACAGCATTTGTCTTTATGTTTAAAATAATTTCTTTAAAAAATTTTTTTTTGGAGGGTTTAAAGGCAGAATTGTGAAGCTTATCATTTTATAAAGCACTTACATTCATTCTTATGTTAAAACGTATGTATTATTTTAGCTTTAAAGTTGTTTAAATTTGTCATTTTTGTTTGTTGACATTACATTATCATGGCAACAAAGTTGCAAAATTGGCTACAAATTTACACAAAATAGGTTAGTAAGTGATTTTATCACACTAAAATCATGTTAACCTATGTTTTGTTTATGTTTGTGGCTATACTTTGGAAGAAGTGAGTATTTTAACGTTCAAAAATTGGCTCAGTTCACTTCCATTGTAAATGCTTCACTGTCACCTCGATTTTTCATTTTTGTTAAAGAAAAGGAGGGATGGGTAAAAAAAAAAAAAAAAAAAAATTTATTAATATCATCCCACAAATGCTGTCGATTGAGCTTAACTTGCAATGAACCTGGAATTTTCCTTTAAACTGATATTTTTACAGTATTAATACAGTAAATACTGTAAAGATCCAATAGAAAGTAGGATATTTTTGTTTTCAGGAGCTATAGCTGAAGAAACATTTCTAATTCATCTCCTCATCTTTGTGTCATACTTTAAAAATATGTTTACCTTCAATCAATATGGCAACCAAATTTTAATTATTACAAATAAAACTGTGATTCAGATGCATCAAAAGAGAAATTAAGAAAAATTTTTTGCTTTTGTTTTTTATTCTAGGTTATAAAATATTTACTGTCCGGACAAATGATGCAGCAAAAATATTCTTGTTCTGTGTTCGATTAGGCAGGTTTTTACTAATCTTTTCTCCCTTATTTGCATTTTGTCAATGAGCTTGATAACATTTTTCACAGATGTAAGATTTTAAAAGTATGTTTATAGATATTTTAAAGTGGATATTAGCCAGGTTTTCAGTTCAAGCATGACTGCTAGAAGTGCAAAGCATGCAGAAGCTTTGTAGCTCTGCACTGAACAGTTCATGATATTTAACTGGTCTCCACCATTCTTCCTTCAAAATGGGACTAAATATGTATTCAGAAGAATTATCAAAGCTAATTGAGATCATGTGGTAAATGGGCACAGCAGCTTCTGCTCTCCCATTAGTAGTTTTCAATCAGTTTAATTAGGAGGACAAAAAAGCTATTTTCCATTGAATTTGTTCATTATGTGAAGTAAAGAGTAAATTAGAGGGACACAGTGGGGGGTGGGGGTGTTGGACGCTCTGCAGCGGGACTAGTTGAGCATCTGCTGAATGTAGGACAATCTTTTCTGGTTTTATTTAAAAGAAAGGTGATGAGAGAACTCACTCCAATGCGTGACATAATTTCAGTAATTATCGCTGAAGTGTTGAGATGTTCTTTGGAAAAACATTTATTTTGAGTGATCTTCCAATGATTTTACAATAAGGTATTTGGAAAATGCAGCCCTACATACATTCTCAGTTTCCTCCACCACCACAGTCCATCACAATCTGGACCATATTTCTTTCTCTTTACGAGTGAAGAGATTATTTGTCATACTTAAAGTCTTTTCCCACTGGCGGAACTAAAGCCCGTTTTAGGTTCTTTTTCCCAGGACTAGTGCTTTTTGTTGCTTTCGCACCTGTAAGCCCGTTTATCGGTCCAATGGCGGTCTCCAATAATACGGGTGAAGGTCTCTGCGCGTTACTGTCTTTCTTGTACGCAACACAACAAGATTAAATGAAATACATTTTCTCTTATGTATTACCTCGTTTATTCATCTGACTCCATAAATGAAAAAGGTTTTTAATGATGTCTGAGTATCATTAAAAGTGAGCGAATGTTTGATTATTCCTTTAACTCTTTAATTATACTTTACCCGTTTAGATTAAGAAACTATGTCGCTTTGAGGTCCTCGCGTGTTTTCTCTACACCGCGGGTCTCACGATCACAAGCGGACAGTTTTGGATCATCAAACAGAGGTAATTGCTATATACCTGAGATCGGTTACGTTCACGTATACACAATCAAAGATACTTCAGTATAGCCCCATGGAATTGCACACACTTGAATGTAACTTAATGTTTTCTTCAGTAGAGATCACGGCCACTATTACAGATGTAAGTTGACCAACATGAATTCTCTTATAATAGCTTTGGATTGGCCATGCGTGGTTTCCCACGTACACTTATCTGGAGAAACATCAAATTAAAACAGAGGTAAGACACACACGAATTTAGATCTAAATGGAAATTCCCTTTTTGTCTTTGCAAACCAAGTACACTTGAATCGATGCCAAATATTAGTCGTCACTAATCTGACGCAGACTTGCGGTAACATACGAATCGTTTAATCTGTTTGGGAAACACAATGTCAGAGTCAGTCAGAATAAAATCAAATGTTGACAATTTATTGATCAGGTAACATAATCAATTCATCAATTCCAATTTAGACATTGATAAGTCAAAGTTAGACATTTTATCAAAACATAAGACATTCGAATTGCAATCACCTGAAATAAACTACAAACAGTAAACTGTTTGGGATCGTCTGATTACAGAGAGCCCTGAGCAATGTGTCGCCTTTCCTTAAATACCCAACCATGGACAAAGGGGATTTTGGGAGTGGTTAGGTTTGGAAGTCCTGGGGACATACTTCATTAACATACAAGCAGGGATGGAGACAGACCTCCAGAATTATAAAGCATTTGGCAAAGACCTTATAACTTTGTTGTCATTAAGTTTACAAACCTGGGAATAAGAGCACTATACCAGACGCACTGAGACATTTTAAATGATTCCAAACATGTTACACTAGTTACATTATTTGTATATATCAGATATATACTTTTGTTACATACAGATCTTAGGTGATTCTGAGCTGAAGGGGAATGGGTGAAGGGGAGAGAGGAGAGAATGGGACAGATGTGGAAGGGCAACAATGAGGTGTGAATTTGCAGTCTCCGCTCAGTGGGGTGTGGTGCCTCAGGAAGAGATGCTAATTGTGAGAAAGTTAGTTTGGTGATTTTCTCAAAGATCATACATTTGCTCTTTGCCTTTGAATGCAAACACATTGGCACCCTGCCTTACACACCAAAGGAACTATAGTTCCTTGAAGCCATTGTAGTGGGCATTATTAGCTCCTACTCAGTGTGAGCGTGTATTTATCACTTTGTGGGGACCAAATGTCCCCATAAGGATAGTAAAACCCGGAATTTTTGACCTTGTGGGGACATTTTGTCGGTTTGTAATGTGTACAGAAAATGAAGTAATTAATGAAAAGCTTTTTTTTTTTTTTTTTTTACCTAAATCAATCGCTTGAAATGCATTGTGATTTATGCAATATTGTGAGTATACCTTCTACATGTAGCTTCTGCTCTCTCTTTAGTGTGATGAAGTTCAAAAGTCCTAAACAACAAGACAGCTTCCTGCTTTTTCACACTAGGGTATATTTAATTATCAGAAGTTAGAAATTAAGCATATCAGAGCTGATTTTGATTCAAAGAGTTGAAAGCGCTAATCAAAAGTCAGATAATCAACGCATGCTAAATCAAAAACAGCCTGTATTAAAGCTATACAAATGCATGAACAATTAATCTAAAGGAGAAAACAATACCGGATTTCAATGAGTGCTTGAATAGTACAATTCTAGAGCAGAAATGTGAGCAGAAGTATTTTTGTGCAATAAGGCTATGAGTTAGATGTTCCCAGAACAGGTGTGACTTCAGTACGTTTTTGAAGTTTGGAATATTACAGGAAGATAGAAACATCTAGGTTATTGTTATGACCTCCTGATGGAGGGAACGAGACGTTGTGTCGAATGAAGCAACACTAGGGGACTTCTTTGAAGGCCTCTGTTACCTCTGAACTTGAGAAAAGGCCAATGAGAAATTGGCAGACAGAATTTGCATGTCCCTCCCCTGGACATATGGGTATAAAAGGAGGGACTCATGCGTCTGTCCATTCAGGTTTTGCCGAGAATAAGGTTTCATCCATAACAGTGGCTCAGTTCAGTGTCGTGGCCAGGGGGACACAACACCTCGTTCCCTCCATCAGGGAACGGAGGTTAACCTAGATGTTCCCTGTCTGTCGCTCACTTTGACGGTGTGTCGAATGAAGTGAACCGTATACATGCGCTGCTGATGCAGGTGCGGGCAGGCATTTGCATACCAAGGCAACAGGCTGCGTCAGACTGCACGTACCCTTCCCCAACACCCCATAAAAATCGTCATAAAAGGGGGGGACAAAGCGACATGCCAAGCATGGCAGCAGGCCATATTTAATAGAGGTAAAGTGGCTTTGGCCATCTTAACACTATCACATGCATCAGGGAAGGCATTCTTTTCCATCTCCTATTCTTTCAAGGGGAAAAGACTCCATGGAGACCACAACCTGCCCAGGCTGGGGGGTGGTAAAATGTGGCGGAATACATAACATGGGTTTTCAGACCACATGTGGGAATGGCGCGGTGGTAGATCCGCCCAAGGGAGACGCGGGTCCGCCCGTAGGGGGACCTTACTGCGGAGAATACACACAGAGGAATTAATCCACACAAGGGCCCATCCTGTGGAGCACCTATTCCAGTACAGAGTAATTTTAGTACCCATAGTGGGTCTGGTCAGGGAATTCCTCTGCCGAATTCGCGGACCAGAGGGCTAGGGAGGAGTCATCCAGGGGGCCGAGTTAGTGGGATCTCCTGGGATAAGAGTGTACTTGTTCGCCTCAGTGGAGGGGAAAGGCGCTAGGTGCAAGTGGTACACCCGATCAGTTGTTCTGCGTTACCGAGTTCTACCGGCTCGGCCCTGACAAAACACGGGACAAGACCAACTCAACCCTGAGATTGTAAAATCTCGTAAAGGTGTTGGCTGTTGTCCAGCCTGCTGCTCTGCATATGTCTGATAGGGAGGTACCATTGGCCAGTGCCCACGAGGATGCCACACGCTGTCCATCAAAGCAGACAAAGTGCTGCTCAGAACATCTAAAGCTCTGCGTGTGGTCCACATAGGTAGGGCTTTGAGCTCGACGGATTCTTGCAGCTCAAAGGGGGGTCTCTGAAGGCCTGCAAGGACCATGGAGAGATCACATGAGGGGAACAGGCATGGCCTGGGAGGGTTCAACCTCCGGGCACCTCTAAGGAACCTGATAATCAGATCGTGCTTCCTTAGGGAATTATCATACACAGCATCGTGGTGAGCCGATATGGCGGCAACATAAACCTTCAAGGTGGAGGAGGACAGTCTCCCCTCCAGCCTCTCCTGCAGAAATGAGAGCACTGATCCGACTGCTCACCTCTGCGGGTCTTCAGATCGGGAAGAATACCAATTTGCAAACAAGCGCCATTTTGGCATCGCAACCACTCTGTCCACCTGGGGGACCTCCGAGTATCTGTGGGCCACCCCGCCATCGAGGGTAGTGATAGTGGATGAGCGAGGTTGGTTGCGGCAGTGAAAGGTGCCCTCCACGACCTCGTCAGCTCATCATGCTCCTCCGGGAAGAACCGGTGGGGGGGTTTAGGGGCGTGGCGGTGAGTGGCGCCCAGACCCGAGGAACCAATCATCTAGCCGTGAAGGCTGTGGGGAGGACGGAGGGTTCCAGTCCAACCCCACGCTGACGGCGGCCCAGGCAAGCATGTTGGCCTCAGACTTGGTGTGCCGACCCGAAGGCGGCAGTCCAGTCGAGTCTTCCGCGTCAGATGCCGGAACGCTCTCCGATGCAATGGCGAACTCATCATCCAGAAGTCCCCTAGTGTCGCTTCAGTCGACACAATGTCGAAGTGAGTGACAGACAGGGAACCTTGTATTTAACTGTAATGATACCACCAGGTGTCACTTATTAACTGACCTCAAGAGACAGGACAAAACATAGACCTGAAAAAGGGTGTTTATGTAAGAATATGCAGACCCAGAATTAATTTGTGTCATCAGAGCCTTAAATTTGATTCATGCAACTAGCAGCCAGTATTTGGCTGTTTGAAAACTAGACAAGCTTCTGCTTTCTATCTGGAAGGGTAGTTATTAAAGCATTGCAGAAGTCTTCTTTTGACATGACAAGAGTTTGGACCAAGAGGTGCACAGCATAATCTGATATTCCTTATGTTATATGGACTGATTTTTCTGATCCTTACTGATTTTTTTACAATGTGATCTGTGATATGCAGCTGATCATTTAATTCTATCCCAAGATTACTGGCTGGCTTTATTGTTGTTGGGCCTTACTAGCTGTTTGGTGATATGTTGTTCAGTTGATTGGTTGGCTGGGATGACAAGGAATTCTGTCTTTTCAAGGTTAAGAGTGGAACCACATCTCCATATCTTGTCCGAGATGTTAAGAAGATAGGCAGAAATGTGTTTCATCTGTGTAGCATAGACAGGAGAAGTCGTGAGACTCTACAAATGGCCCCAGTGATGTACAATACTGTATGTCGAGAGGAGGAGAGGGCCAAGTTCTGAACCCTGGGGTACCTGCCTCCTTTTCCTCCTCCCCTCCATGAAACATTAAAGGAGATCTGAGATAGAATTGAAACTAGCAAGAGCAGTACCACTGATGCCCATGTCAAAGGCAGCAGACGGGTTGAGGAAGATAAGGACGGACAATCTTTTGGAAAGCAGAGCAGTCACATTGTAATGTCTGCTTTAGAAGCCTGATTTATATGACTTTGTTGGTAAACTTTTAATAATGAGTTCCAAGTGAGGGATTGTTTCTTAATCGATTAAGTCCTTCAGGTCTTTAGATTTGTGCAATTTCCTCTCATCTGCCTAAAGACTGGTCTGATCACACAGAGTGGGGAAATCACTTAGAATGAATTGCTGCCAGTAAAAACGCTGTTCATTTGCATGCGCTGTCTGTGGTGGTTTAGGACATGATTCACACAAAAATTGTGCAAAAAAGGCAATGGCACAACTACAGTCTAACCAGGTGTTGGGGTGTTGGGAAAACAGACAGTTTGAAAACATTATATGCTGCAATTGGCTCTACTGTGATTCTTAAATTCAACAGTTTGTTGTAAAAAAAAAAATGCATTCTGGGAGATAAAGAGCAGGCTCATTGTGAAGTGACTTGTTTAACAGTAAAAAGCTGTTATTTGCCAAGCATTTTTTGAAGAAGAACATTAAAAATCCTAGTGCCATCCTGGTGAAAGCTAGTGATATTTTGAACCATATATTTTTAAACCCAAAGTATAGTACAGATCTGTGGCTTATTGTCAGTGTTCATGCTGTTGATACATAAAAACAATACTGGATCCAAACCTGTCACCCTCATTCTTCACTTGTCTAAATGCAATAAAAAAAAGTACAATTAAACCATTTAAAAAATACTAAATAAATGTAAAATAACAGTATTGCACTGCATTGTTGGTTCCTAAAATAGTGAAATACAGATCAGGCTTTGCACTCCAATAAGTACTATATGCTTGGGATGCATCAGGATTTTATGGGGACATGTACAGAAGTTTTAATCCAGAGTTAATAGAGTTCCTAGCACTATTTAGTGTGTTTTTTTTATTTTGAATTTGTTGTTTTGTCTAAAATCACCACTATGTTGATTTGTGTTCCCTTGAAAAGGGACCTGGGACCTTATTACTTTTTTCTTAATGTTCTTCCAGTTCCAATGTGTTGTATTTAAATACAATCATATACACTGTTACTTGGAAGAAAAAAAAGCTAAACTTAAAGTCAGACTATTTGTCTGAACATAACTGGCAAATGCCACTAAATGAGGCAATAGCATTATATCAGTATAAAATACATAATAAATGAATTATAAGCATTCAAAGAGAGTTCTGCAATGCAGATTTTTATACTGAGTGTCTGTTGTTAATGGTGAATGTGTGAATTGTCAACTAGACAAATGTAGATATCAACACCCAGCATACAAAAATCAACAATAGTGAAAATCAATAATTATACTTTTTATCTAAAAGTAAAACCTGAACCTTAAAAAACAAGTAACTAAAACATGCAACAACAAAAAACAGCAAAATAAACCATGAAATAGTAAAAACATGTATATATAAATATATGTAATTTCTTTATGCCACAGTGCATGCTGGGAACTTTAGCAGCGACATAGTACTGTTGAACTCTACTTTAACTACTTTGAAAAACAGTAACTGTCAATATTTGATGAATACAGTACAAAGCTGCATTTGAGCATTACATTAAGTGTGTGTATATTTGCAGTAAATTGCTGGTGAAATTGCTGCCAGTATTTTACTGTATATCTAAGAGGACATTTTTTACAATGAAGGTTCAAAATAAAAAGCAGCTTGTAAGACAACCACAACTAGACTACCTAGTAAATTATTATTATTATTATTATTATTATTATTTGAACATCTACCTCAGTCTTAAAGATATAGGCTATGGGTTGACAATACGTGGATTTCCCTTGAATTCTACAAATAAAAAATGAATGACATCATTATCACAGAATCTCAGACCTTTGTTTTGTTTTCTGAATGAGTCTGTTTTCCTGTTCTAAACAGACAAATTGAAGTGTTCAGCTTCTCAACCATGACTCGGTCTCCCTGGCCAGATCTCTTTACAAGACTTGTTACCATTAGACGCAGAGTGACAATTATAGCAATGCTTTCAGAGAGGACAAACGACATATGATCTGTGAGCGAACCTCAAAACAAAGACTGTGTGTGCCTTTTATGTTCTGACATTTGACTTGCAACAACTGACTGGCCGATATTTAGGAAATACCATATTTCCCAGTTTCTAATGCCAATAAAGCTTAGTTAGAAAGGAAAAAAAAAAACTTTATTGGCATTAAGAGAACTGCATGATCCTTATTTATGATTTAAATAGGATGTTTAAATAAGATGTTATTTAATAGGATGTTTCCTAAATAAATTGTGGGATAAATAAAATGCTTTACTGTCTTGGGTATACTTCAACCATCAAAATGCGAAGTTGTAAACCAAATAAAATTATTGAATTGTAGTTCTTTTTAAGCTTTGTTTTCTCTTTGTTTTATTTTTAAGCCATATTATAAGCTCCTTGATCAAGCTTATTATCTCCTTGTCTTTCCAGCAAACCCTGCAGTTGAGCACAACATCACTGTTCATCTGTGTTAATCTACAATAACACCATCCAAAATGGTCAGAATTTTGGGGGTAACCATTGACAATCAACTCAACTTCACCAATTACATCTAAAAAAACCAGCCCAATCATGTAGATTTGCACTCTACAACATTAGGAAGATAATACCCTTCCTCTCTGAACATGCCACACAACTCTTTCAGTCTCTTGTAATATCTAGACTCCTGTAATGCTCTTTTAGCCAGCCTTCCTGCATGTGTAATTAGACCTCAACAAATGATCCAGAATGCAGCAGCAAGGCTAGTCTTCAACGAACCCAAGAGAGCACATGTTACACCCCTTCTTGTCTCTCTACACTGGCTGCCAGTTGCTGCACGTATTAAGTTTAAGGCTCTGATGCTAGCATACAGACCAGTCATTAGGTCTGCCCCAGCTTTCAAGCATTCCTGGAGAGCTACGTTCCCACCAGAAGGTTGCAGTCTGCAAATGTACTACAGTCTCGTAGTATGAACACAAAGACTCACCAAATCACTTTTCCGGAATTTAGGATTCACTGTACCTCGATGATGGAACAACCCTCCCAACTCCATCAGTGAAGCAGACTCCCTCTTTGTCTTCAAACAATGACTAAAGACTCAACTGTTTTGTGAGCTCTTGTCCTTACACTCATAATATACTCTAATCTCTGTCTTGGCTAGTACTTTTCTAATGCAATTTAAACTTTGTAATGTAGCACTTTTTATGTTTCTGTCTCCTTAAGATGAATTGCTTTTGTTGTATCCTTCCTCATTTTGTAAATCACTTTGGATAATAGTTTCTGCTAAGTGAATCAATGTAAATAAGCTGTTTTTTTAGAAACACTGTTTGCAACCCATTTTACTTCCATAATCAGACATACTTTTGAATGAAATAGGATATTCAAATTGACAAGTGTAAGCTGGACTTGTTTTTATCCATCAGGAATCGATTGGAATGTGACAAGTGGGTGATCCATACTAGAATAAGTCAGGTAGTTGGAAGGCTTGAAAAGTAAGAGTTTGTGAATTTGTGACATCTGCCAAAAGCCAGTCATTTTTTAAATGTGTAAAATTTTGATGAAAGAGTACAAAGACATTTTTCTGTTTTTATTAGGAATAATGTGCCCCAATGTATTCATACTGACATTAGCTGTTCTCCTAAAAGTTCTCCATCTGTCCAAAAATATTGATTCCCATGACCTATTAAAACCCATCTGCCAGTGGTTTTTTTATGTTGGTTAATGAATTCTGATATAAAAAATGGAAAATACAAGGTTTCAATTCAGGCAGACCTAATGACTGGAATTCAGAATCCCAAACTCCCTCAGGGAAAGTACACTAAAAGGGGAAAGTACTTCTCTCTTGGCTCTCAACGAAGGCGGTCGCATTTTCTCACCCTCTCCCTACCCTTATTTTCCCTGCTTTGCTCCTCTCGTCATATCTAGTCTACTGTCTTGTACTTGAGAGACTCTCTCAGCACTGCTCTTCAAACTAAGTCATCATGGATTTGATCAACTGGTCTCTCAACGCAATTGACACCATCTTCTCGACGAGAAGCTTGGGTTCGGGGGAACCTGTCTGCCCTGACGGAACGTTCGCAGCTGGCTACACGATGGACGCGTGGGAGAGGTGGCGGGTCGTGTGTCTGGCGGCTCTTTCCGTGGAGGACGTTGATATCTACCTATTCGGTACCATGATAACAGGTCTTCTGCTGATTGGATTAGGCATTGCCCTGGTTTATCGAGGAGTTAAGAAGACGGTGACAGCTGTCCAAAGCCTCACAAGGCTGCCCGTCATGATTGAAACAGTGGGCAGAGCTGTCTGCACTCAGACTGGGTCTATGAACCAAAATACGGATAACATCATGGAGAAGCTCACAGCTTTGCAAAGGCAAATGGATCGTTTCAGAGACCAAAATGGACCAGGAGAATAGCCGTGTAAATTAGAATGCGGCTACTCTCCTTAAGACCAAACAATCCCAATCTTATCTGTTTCGGCCACCCTCAACCAGCACTGGCCTTGGCCAAGGCCGCTGTTGGAACAACAACTCCCCGGAAGAGCACTGCAGTGAGCCACTCTCGCGTTCCTTCCCGACTCCCCAGACACCTGGTGATTGTTGACTATGTCTGGGACCTGATCAAGGTTGTCTCCATGGCAACTTGCTGTGTATCGCTATGACAACCCTGCGGACTGAGGCACCTAGATTAGATGCTGGCATAGCGACTCTCCAGGCCTACACACACATGAACTCTTACACATATATACAGATATGCAATCATCCGCCCGATACCCTATCCCTCGCCTTCGCGCTTTGTACCCCCAGTCTGACAGGCGGGTCTGTGACCAGCGCCGAACATGGCTGCAGGTCCGGATGGCTGCTTGCCTGTGCTGGGCCACCTCCACCCCCCAATCCCTCCCCTGTTGCAAGTCTTGTTCATGTTGTAGAGTGTACTGATTATGTGCTAATGTTGCTGAGGTGTTTTTTTCCCTGTTCCCACACTGTACTTCTTAAGGAGCATAGTCTGGGGGCTGCCTTTTTTTTCTCCTCTCCTCTCCTCATGTCATGCTGTATTTCTTCTAATTCCCTGTCTTCCTGTCCTGTCTATCCCCTTGTCATATGTATGTTTGTATGGACAGGTCGATGGCCAATTTCACTGGTTTACTATGTGACAATAAAGGACTACTACTAAAAACCTGTTACACTGTAGAAGGATCATTTTATTGCAGAAATCAAGCATGTAGTTCACGCTAAAAGCAAAGTGCTGAGTACTCAGAGCAAGGTGTAGAGAGCCAGTTAATCACTGATTACACTTTCAGGGGAAATCAACTTACAAATGGATTATATTTGTATCTGCATATTAAGCTGGAATACCTTTTTTTTTTTTTTACATCAGCTTTCAGGAACATAAAACAGGCTTTTCAGCTGAACTTTAATTCTAAAATAATAATGAAACACAAAACTGGCCTGATAAGAAAAAAGAAAAACCAAGTATAACAGGTGACTTACAAAAATATTAAATCATTGTTTTGACCAACAGATATTGATGAATTGTATAAAATGACAACATTTACCCTAATATGACATATGTTAAAAAGAAAACCTTGTTCTTTTAAACGTTAAACAATAACTGTGCACAATAAAAGTATTTTAATTATGTTATAAAAATATGATTTTAATTTAAGACAGTTCTGAAGTGATTGAAACCAACATACAAAACCACTGCTAGAGAAAACAAGATCTCCCCTGTTCTGTACATGTGCCAAAGTGTGAGCAATATAGTAACAATACATATTCTGTTCAATAAATTTGGGCAACGATATATGTTGATCACATTACAAGTCATCCTCCAATAGGTCCCTCTTTTAACATGGCATTTAGAAAAGGACATAGACAAATTAAAGCAGACATTATAGAGATTTTGCACAGTGACTGGCCACGCATAAAAAAATCCAGCACTGCAGTAATTATCTCTCATGATGGGAAGCTCAAGAAAGCTCACTCAGGTGTTGATAGTTTTATACAAAGACTGCTACAGTATTGGTGCGTTCCATTCAGAAGTGATTTTTTTGAAAAAAAAGATTTTACTATCCATAGTGAGAGCTTTGGATAAGTGAAAAGTATTGGGCTAAACAGTCATTCGGAACTAACTTTTCAAATAATTTTTCTTGAAACTTCTGTTCGGAACAGTGGCTGTCATGATTTTGGCACTTCAAAGTTTCCTTCCAAAGCTGATTTCCTATCCTGATTTTTGTATCCTGTTTGGAATGCAGGCTATGTGTGCTTTGACCAAGGCATAGAAACCTCAGAACTTTACTTTGCTTATTAATAAAAAATTTTTTTTGAAAAGATATATATATATAAGTCTGGCGGCAGGAGTGGGAGATGAATACACGGTACATGCCATGGCGCCATGCCCATCTCAGGACACTAGTCTGAAGCCAGTGCTGAAGCAGTCTCATATGCATCAACCCCAGTGGCGTGACCACCACGGAGGATGCCATATGCCCCAGGAGCCTCTGAAATTGTTTTAGAAGGACCACTGTGCCTGGCTTGAATAAGGTGAGGCATTTCAGCACCAACTGAGTGTGCTCGTTGGTGAGGCATGCTGTCATTGAGACTGAGTCTAACTCCATGCCGAGAAAAGAGTTGCTGTGAACTGGGGTGAACTTGCTCTTTTCCCAGTTGACCTGAAGCCCTAGGCGGCTGAGGTGCCTGAGCACCTGGTTCCTGTGAAGACGTGGGGAGACAGGGACATGTCAAAGGGGAGGACTTCGGCCGAGGGGCAGCAGTCGTGGGTCCAGAGGCGAGAGACAGGGGGCGTGTGCTTCCTGCGGGGCGCTCGACGCTGGGGCTGAGAGCTGGACCCAGGTTGAGGCGGAGCTGCCTGACAGGAGGACGCCCTCGACAAGCACGGCCTGTACTAGTAAGGTGGCGGGGCATTATGTGGGAAATGGCCTCAGTCTGTTTCTTCACCGCTGAGAACTGCTGGGCGAAGTCTTTCGAGGTGTAACCAAATTGAACGAACTGGGAGACTGGGGCATTGAGGAAGCGTGCTTTGTCCACGTCCCGCATCTCGACCATGTTCAGCCAGAGATGACGCTCCTAGACCACGAGGGTGGCCATCGCATGCCCGAGTGTCCGTGCTGTGACCTTCGTGGCCCTGAGGGCGAGGTCGGTTACAGTTCCTGCAACACGTCAGGATCAGGACTACCCAAGTGCAGATATTTGAGTGCCTTGACCTTGTGAACTTGCAGGAGGGCCATGGCATGCAGGGCGGAGGCAGCCTGTCCAGTAGTGCTGTAGGTGCTGTAGGGTTTGGCGGTGATCCTACAGGCCTTGGAGGGGAGCACCAGGCGATCCCGCCAGGTGGTGGCATTCTTGGGACACAGTACCCGTGGGCCTCCCCGCCGTCAAGGGTAGTGAGAGCAGATGAGCGAGGAGGTCTGTTGTGGGCAGTGAATGGTTCCCTCCATGACATTTGCTCATCATGCACCTCCGGGAAGAAACCGGGGGGGCGGGGGGGCTGTGAGCGACGCCCAGACCCGAGGAACCAATCATCTAGCCGTGAAGGCTGTGGGGAGGATAGTGGAGTCATGAACAGTGACCTTTATTGATGCAAGAGAGGCCTGCAGTTCCTTGGATGTTGCTCTCTGATTTTTGTGACTTCCTGGATGAGTCGTCACTGTGCTCTTTGAGCAATTGTGTAAGGTTGGCCACTTCTGGAAAGGTTCACTACTGTACCAAGTTTTCTCCATTTGGAGATAATGGCTCTCACTGTGGTTCTTTGGAGTACAAGAGCTTTTGAGATAGCTTTGTAACCCTTCCCAGACTGATGTATTTCATTCACCTTTTTTCTCATCATTTCTGGAATTTCTTTCGACCTTGGCACAGTGTGCTACCAGGTGAGACCTTTTAGCCAACTTCATGCTGCTGAAAAAGTTCTATTTAGGTGCTTAATTGATTGAACAGGGCTGGCAGTAATCAGGCCTGGGTGTGTTTAGTCCAGCTGAGCCCCATTGGGAATGCAGTTTCATAGATTTTGGGCAAATGCTTTTTCACACACGCCCAGTTGGTATTGGATAACTTTTTTGCTTTAATAAATAACATTATAATTTAAAAACTGTATTTTGTGTTTACTCTGATTGCCTTTGTTTCATGACAGATTTTGTTAGAATTTTTGAAACAATTTAGTATGAGATATACACAAAAAATCAGGATGGGGCAAATACTTTTCCACAGCATTGTAATTATTCAGACCATTAACAACTTGAATCACCTCTGGCAGCGATTACAGCCGCAAGTCTTTTTTGGTATGATGCATCAAGCTTTGCACACCTGGATTTGGGGATTTTCTGCCATCCTTCTATGCAGATCCTTTCAAGCTCTGTCTTGTTGGGTGGGTGCTATTGGTGGATAGCCATTTGCAGGTATCTCCAGAGATGTTTTATTGGGTTCAAATCTGGGCTCTGGCTGGGCCACTCAAGGACATTCACAGAGTTGTTCCTAAGCCACTCTTGCGTTGTCTTGGCTGTATGCTCAGGGTCATTGTCCTGTTGGAAGGTGAACCTTCGGGCCAGTCTGAGGTCCTGAATGTTCTGGTCTAGGTTTTCATTAAGGATATCTTTATATTTTGCTGTGTTCAACTCAACCAGAGTTACCATCGGGTTCTTGATCACACTACCAAGGCCCTTCTCCCCGATTGCTCGGTTTGGCCAGGTGGCCAGCTCTAGGTAGAGTCCTGGTTGTTCCAAACTTCCTCCATTTAAGAATTATGGAGGCCACTTGGGAAACTTCAATGCAGCTGAATTGTTTTTGCAGCCTTCCCCAGATCTATGCCTCGTCTCCAATCTCTGCAAGCAGTTCCTTTGACGTCAAGGCTTGGTTTTTGATCTGATATGCCTTTTCAGCTGTTAGACCTTATATAGTGTGCCTTTCCAAATCATGTCTAATCAATTGAATTTGCCACAGGTGGACTCCAATCAAAGATGATCCAGAGAAGTGGGATGCGCCTGAGCTAGTGTAGGGTCTGAATACTTATGTCAGTGTGATATTGATTTTTTTATTATTTTTAATAAATGCAAAAGTTACCAAAATCTGATATTCTTTTTCATTATGGGGTATGGAGTGTTGATTGATGTGAGCATTTTAGCATAAGGCTGCAACATAACAAAATGTGAAAGAATTAAGCGGTATGAATGCATACAGAATGGTGTGTGTGTGTGTGTGTGTGTGTGTGTGTGTGTGTGTGTGTGGTGTGTGTGTGTGTGTGTAAAAACTCAGCAAAAAAGAAACGTCCCTTTTTCAGGACACTGTATTTCATAGATAGTTTTGTAAAAATTCAAATAACTTAACAGATCTTAATTCTAAAGGTTTTAAACAATGTGTTCCATGCTTGTTCAATGAACCATCAATTAATGAACATGCATCTGTGTAACAGCTTACAGAGGGTAGGCAATTCATGTCACAGTTATAAAATCTTAGGACACTAAAGGGACCTTTCTACTGACTCTGAAAAACACCAAAAAAAGATGCCCAGGGTCCCTGCTCATCTGCGTGAACATGCCTTAGGCATGCTGCATGGAGGCATGAGGACTGCAGATGTGGCCAGGGCAATAAATTGCAGTAAAAGTGGCAAACTACGTGCACCAACACCTGCACAGGATCGATACATCTGAATATCACACCTGGGGGCCAGGTACAGGATGATAACAGCAACTGCCCGAGTTACACCAGGAATGCACAATCCCTCCATCAGTGCTCAGACTGTCCACAATAGGCTGAGAGAGGCTGGACTGAGGGCTTGTAGGCCTGTTGTAAGGCAGGTCCTTACCAGACATCACTGGCAACAACATCATCTATGGGTTATATACAGCATATACCCTATATATATATATATTAGGGCTGTCGAGTTAACGCGTTAATAACGCGCGATTAATTATACAAAAAATAACGCGTTAAAATAATTAACGCATTTAATCGCAGTACCACCTGTATACTCCAGAGGGCAGTAAGTGAAATTTACACAGCTGTGTGAGCAACACAGTTTATACAGTGAAGAAAACAACACAGATATGCGTTATTAAGGGTTCAAATGAAGCGGGAAAACAGAGCGGGAAAACACTGGGGAAAAATACTGCAACAGAAAAATGGGTCTATCCGGAGCTCCCAAGAAGAAAAAGTGTCTTTGTTCGTATAATAAAGAATTGGAGACAATATATACATGGTTAAAACCAGTTACAGGTGACCCTAAAAAGGAGAGTGCAGAGTGCGCCACTGGCGTTTCACGGACAGCTCTGCTGAAGCAGTTCAGTGCCCCAAACATGACAGCTCTGATATCTTTGGCTTTGAGCATTTATGTCATCAACGCGTTAGGTGGAGAGGGTGTTTTCACTGATGACCGCTGCGTGGACCGAGACAAGGAACTGAGCATCTGTGGACCTCATCAAAAGTGAACTCCTGGTGAAAGTGAACACCTACACCTGCCAGGAGTTCTACAGTCATAATGAAGGACAAGGCCCTACTCGAAGCAGCCAGATCAGACAACAAAATTTAATTCAAGATGCACTAAACCCGGTAAGAACGCATTTAATCTTTCTAGTATTTAATAATGGAATTGATGTGCTTGTTTGGAAATGTGCTTTTTAACGATTAGATTATTATTTTCACTTCATTATATTTACATTGAGTAGGTCTGTGCTGTTAAAATGAGTTTGTATCGTAGACCTTATGCCAAACTGAGTGACGTTCACAGCGCCGTCATTAACATTTAACATCACTGCAAAAATACATCTAATATAAAATCAATATTTATTCACCTAGTACAATAATAGTAAGTTATGTCTCCCTAGGTGTACACGTAAAATCAGGTCTGCTGACCTGCAACAGAGCAATAGCCAGGTGGTAACCCTATGTATACCCCTGGTTTGTTTCTTAAAAAATAAAAAAATAAATGTCTGACGCAGGTGTACACTGACAGGCTCTTAAACAAGCCCTCATAATAAATCTCCAACTGATTGACAAATTCACTTGTGTAATGGATTGGTGTGAACTGTACTTTCTAAGCAAATATTTGTATATGCGATAAATCGCGATTAATTAATCGGGACACCATGTAATTAATTCGATTAAAAATTGTAATCGATTGACAGCCCTAATATATATATATATATATATATATATATATACTGTATATCATATTATTATTATCTGTTTAATTTTCAGCTGAGCAGTACATTTTACTACATGCAAGCACTACATTAGCTGTTGCTTGTATTGATTGTAAGAGTTGTATAACATATACTGCACCATGTTCTGGAGTCAATGAAACATAATAATGCTGTACAAAATAAGATCCCAGGTGACAGTGTGACACTGTGTCACAATCCACTTCCTGTGATAGGAGATCTTTTGCCAGATAATGTTTCTCACACCGAGATACCCAGCATAGCCACAGCTATCCCAGATCAAGGCTGACTGTAATTAACATTCTGACTAACACCAGCAGGGAGCTCTGGAAGATCTCATTCTGTAAGGGTAGAAACTTAATTGTCAGAATATAATGGCTTGCATCAATCAGTCACAGACAATCAAACCCAAGTATTGCTTCAGTTTGACTCTTGACTTTTCTAAGAGTCAGTCATATTGAAATACCTAATCTTGAGGCATAAAATGTCCAAAATGTTGCACTCAGAAGTGGCATGAGCATTTGCAACTTCCAGGAGTCAGGGTACACAAGTTTTAATAGTTTTAAGAAAACTTTACATTTACATTTTATAGCTATAAAATTCAACATTTGGTTTCATGGGGTTTGAAACCCATAAGCATACAGTATTATCTGTCTAAAACGTAAATTGTATGTCATTAGCTAAGCTGTGCGCACAAGTTATTAATAAGGACATTTGTAGAGACGTCTTAGCCAGATGCTTTTCTGTGAATTTAAGTTTATATTTACATCCCAGAGCTACTTAAAGTGCTGAGTCAGTGCCTCTCCCTAGATATACAGTATACTGTAATTGGAATCAGTAAGTGCATGTCTAGGTAAAATCTCTGCAAATGATAGCCTAACAATTATTTAATGAAGATATCTTCAGATGTGGTTGTTGGGCATCAGAATTCAGAGTGATTTGGAAAAGGGTTTTGTATGAATTCATTAAAGACAAGTTTAATTTCTTAGCATTGGTGGCCTTGCTTATAAAAATAAATTGATCAATTGTCACACATTATACAGGTGAAACTCGAAAAATTAGAATATCGTACAAAAGTTCATTAATTTCAGTAATTCAACTTAAAAGGTGAAACTAATATATTATATAGACTCATTACAAGCAAAGTAAGATATTTCAAGCCTTTATTTGATATAATTTAGATGATTATGGCTTACAGCTTATGAAAACCCCAAATTCAGAATCTCAGAAAATTTGAATATTGTGAAAAGGTTCAGTATTGTAGGCTCAAAGTGTCACACTCTAATCAGCTAATTAATCCAAAACACCTGCAAAGGGTTCCTGAGCCTTTAAATGGTCTCTCAGTCTGGTTCAGTTGAATTCACAATCATGGGGAAGACTGCTGACCTGACAGTTGTGCAGAAAACCATCATTGACACCCTCCACAAGTAGGGAAAGCCTCAAAAGGTAATTGCAAAAGAAGTTGGATGTTCTCAAAGTGCTGTATCAAAGCACATTAATAGAAAGTTAAGTGGAAGGGAAAAGTGTGGAAGAAAAAAGTGCACAAGCAGCAGGGATGACCGTAGCCTGGAGAGGATTGTCAGGAAAAGGCCATTCAAATGTGTGGGGAGCTTCACAAGGAGTGGACTGAGGCTGGAGTTACTGCATCAAGAGCCACCACACACAGACGGGTCCTGGACATGGGCTTCAAATGTCAAACGTCTTACCTGGGCTAAAGAAAAAAAGAACTGGTCTGTTGCTCAGTGGTCCAAAGTCCTCTTTTCTGATGAGAGCAAATTTTGCATCTCATTTGGAAACCAAGGTCCCAGAGTCTGGAGGAAGAATGGAGAGGCACACAATCCAAGATGCTTGAAGTCCAGTGTGAAGTTTCCACAGTCTGTGTTGGTTTGGGGAGCCATGTCATCGGCTGGTGTTGGTCCACTGTGCTTTATTAAGTCCAGAGTCAACGCTGCCGTCTACCGGGACATTTTAGAGCACTTCATGCTTCCTTCAGCAGACAAGCTTTATGGAGATGCTGACTTCATTTTCCAGCAGGACTTGGCACCTGCCCACACTGCGAAAAGTACCAAAACCTGGTTCAATGACCATGGTATTACTGTGCTTGATTGGCCAGCAAACTCGCCTGACCTGAACCCCATAGAGAATCTATGGGGCATTGCTAAGAGAAAGATGAGAGACATGAGACCAAACAATGCAGAAGAGCTGAAGGCCGCTATTGAAGCATCTTGGTCTTCCATAACACCTCAGCAGTGCCACAGGCTGATAGCATCCATGCCACGCCGCATTGAGGCAGTAATTAATGCAAAAGGGGCCCAAACCAAGTACTGAGTACATATGCATGATTATACTTTTCAGAGGGCCGACATTTCTGTATTTAAAATCCTTTTTTTTATTGATTTCATGTAATATTCTAATTTTCTGAGATTCTGAATTTGGGGTTTTCATAAGCTGTAAGCCATAATCATCAAAATGATATCAAATAAAGGCTTGAAATATCTTACTTTGCTTGTAATGAGTCTATATAATATATTAGTTCACCTTTTAAGTTGAATTACTGAAATTAATGAACTTTTGCACGATATTCTAATTTTTCGAGTTTCACCTGTAGTTATGGAAATAGTTGGGGAGAAAATATGCTGCATCAGGAGCCTATTAGATCTGAACTCTGTCTTAAAGGGGAAGCGGTCTAATGAAAATGTTGACGATTGAGCCATTACTGTGACTCAAACAACAAAAGGCAAAGAGAAAATCACTTACAGCTCTTGAATAAATAACTTCTGCATTAATCTATCTATGATAAACTATGCAGAAGTTATTTTACAATTGATTACTTTATTAGATTTCTTTTTAGACCACACCTGAACAGTAATGTTAGTAGACCTTCCTGAAATAAAATGATATATATATATATATATATATATATATATATATATATATATAACAAAAAGAACCGTTAAGAATACCGTTAAAGTACCGGATCGATAAGCAGTATCGGTAAGATAGTAATACCATTAAAACCTTAACGATACCCATCCCTAGTTATGCCTGTGCTTCTCTTGGATGCTCTGAATATTGGATTACGTGTCTGGATTGCCCCTTAATTAAAGCTGCATTTGGATCTCAACCTTCGTGTCTCGGAGCAGTTCGTAACACCTGCTTTGTTTATTTCATATATTTGTTATACATTATTTATACAATATGTTTTTACATTATACATTTTTAATTTTAAGTGTACAAGTGCAGATTGGTCAAGTGTTCAATAAATATATTTGTTGAGAAATTTTGTCTATCTTAAATAATTATTTGTGTTACATTTTATCTTTCAAATAAAAGGTTCAAATAAGAGGTTAAAAACAAGCACATATCGGCCAAATATCGGCCAAAATAAATCGGCAGCATTAATCGGCCATCGGCCGACCCGGATTTCAAAAGATCGGCATCGGCCTGAAAAAACCAATATCGGTCGACCTCTAGCCCTGATGTACCACTCTGATGAAGAGAGAACTACTTGTCTATCCTAAAGATCCAAATGCCCCACCAAAGATCACATCTTTGTACCAGCCCTGGTTTTTAAACCTTTTCACAATGGTAATTTTACAATATATTAACAAGCACATTTCATGTCTTTTATTTGTTACTACAAATAATTTTTAGTCTTACTGGCTTAAAAATCACCTTCTTTTCAGACCATTCATCAATAAGGTCTCAATAAGGTTGCAAGCATGCAGGTGCAGCTCTAATCAAACTGAGCTGATTTGCTGAGCTGAACTGTCCGCACATTCACTGGCTTCCTTTATCCCCTGAGCTTTTGCGTTCCTATGGCTACGTCATACTCCAGAACTCGACTCTCTCGGGATGCAGGGACGGCCATTACCGGAAGCCAGTGATTATAGTTTATAAAGTTATAAATATGGTTTTTCTTTTTTACAAAAAACACATTGCTTCACTTCAGAAGGCCTTTATTTACCCCCTGGGTTACTTTTTTGATGGATGTATGCACTTTTTTGGACTTCCGGATTGGAAAATCTAAGGTACCATTCATTCGGATTATAAAGCTTGGATTATAAAGCTTTTTTTTATATAACTCTAATTGTGTTTGGCTGAAAGAAGAAATATAAAATCATATAAAATTAGGATGGCTTGAGGGTGAGTAAATTATGGGCTAATTTTCATTTTTGGGTGAACTAACCCTTTAACACATTTACAGTAACACACTTTAACACATGAGCTACAGTCTTCCTCTGAAACTTTATCCACTGGTGTTGCTGTTGGACAGTTTTACTTAAGACATATTATTCATATTAATATAAGTGCCTTACACACAATTCAATGTGATAATTTCCTGCATCTCTCGATGTTTACTCTCAATATCCACCTTGTCTTCATTGGTGGGACCCATAAAATAACACTTCCAGCCTTAAGCTAAACTTTTTTTTTTCTTTGCATACTGAAATTATGGCACCAACAAAGCAGCTTCCATAGCCACAAGCACTTACAATACTCTCTCCTCTTGAGCTTTCAGCCAGGGCCAAATTGGTCTCTGGGGCAAAAGGTATAGAAAACAGCTCTCAAGGCTTCTGTAACTTCAAAGAAATGAAAGTCACAATTTCTCTCATGAGACCTCAAATACTGGATGACTCCTACTCTTCACTACACCTTACAACTTTACTTTTATATGATCTCTGCAAAAATCTAAGAATCTGACATGATAGAATTCATGTTCCACAGCATATTGTACAGTATCTGTTTTGAATGTCCAGGGCTGCGTTTGATCATAGAGACCACTGGCGCCAAAGATTTCTAAGATCTACTTAGGCTTACAATGCTTTTGGGAAACACAGCCCTGGTCAATGTGATTGTCGCACATAGTTGTAAGATTCAACAGACTTTTTAGACATAGCATGTAAAACCTCCTACTTGGTTTTAATTTGTGGAAATCTAAGCATTGTTTATTTTTTTATTGTTTATCTGTCAAAGACATCTTTAGGCTCATCCTTTTATAATGAAACACTTGGGCGGCGCTAGCAGTGGGCTTACTGGTCTTAAGCCCCTGGGTAGGGTTGCACAAGCTGTGCGTAAGTTCTCATGTAAGTTAGGAGGTAACTACTAGTTAGTTTGTAACTAAGTCAGTGCTTAATTTGGTTGCACCACCAGTTCTTAAGGCAAGACTTAACTACCAAGTCGTAAGCTCCCCGTAAAGTAATGTAGTTACATAATATCTCCGTAGTTGCATAATATGACGTTTACCTGTATTTATCCAATAAGCAGCCTTCAAATTTATACACAGAAGTGTTAAAAAAACGTGAATTCAGTTTGATCTTGTTATGTTGATATTCAAACCTTGTTTGCTCACGTAACTGTCAGCTGTAATAAATTATATCCCCATTAAAATATGATACGCAATAAAAGTAGATTTGATAGTAGATTTGCCCTGTGTAAATAACAATATTATAGGAACTGTATCTAAAATAAATAAAGGGTGATAAATATTTATACAAAAGGGTTGGAAAAACAGGCATTTATTCATTTTAATATGATATATATATATATTTGAATGTGTTGAAACTTGACAACAGGTGACACACCCTGAAAATTGCATCGTTAGATCGGTTTCATGATGAAGAGCCGCTTAAAAGCAAGTTTTTTCTCTCTCTCTCACTCTCTCTCACTCTCACTCTCTCTCTCTCTCTCTCTCTCTCTCTCTCTCTGCGTGTTGCATGTTGGGAGTGTGGGTGAGGAGGACTGAGTGTGTTTCTGAGAGTGACTGAAAGGAAAAAACTTCTTTTCTCTTAGGCCTATATGTTTCTTTTCCTTTTCGTGTTTTTTCTTTTTTCTTTTCCTTTCCCCTCGTTTTTTTTTTCGACTTAAGTTAAAATAAGGATACGTTTCCATCGTGTGCCCGTGGAATTTTAGACGCTGGGATGGCGTCAATTCCTGGGCAAACGCCACCTAATCTATCACCCCGAAATGGGTGCAGGTGTGCACCAGAGCCCGGCGTGACAATAGAGGATCTGCTTGTAGTTGTAGGGGAGCAAGTAGGTTTTGAAAATATAGTTTCAGCTTCACGCATGAACAAAGCGGTTGTTGTTTTTTTGAGATCTGAAACGTTGATTAATCAGTTGACTGTGAGCGGAATATGGGTTAAGGAAACATTTGTTCCGGTTACCCCACTATCCGCTCCAGCAACAAAAATCACGATTTTGAATGTTCCACCTTTTATTAGTAATGAAGTCATTGCGAAAGAGTTGCTAAGATTCGGAAAGATAGCAAGTCCAGTGAGAATGATTCCTTTAGGCTGTAAAAACATCGTGCTTAAGCATGTCACTTCTTTTCGCCGCCAAGTTTTTATGTTTTTGGCTTCGCCTGAGCGCACATTGGAGGTTTCGTTCCGAGTTAAACAGGGAGAGAACTCGTATATGATTTACGCAAGTACTGAAAGTCTGAAGTGCTTTGAATGTGGTGACCTAGGACATAAACGCTTCACATGCCCACATAAAGATGATCAGCGGCCGTCTACATCGCGTGGAGATGACAACAGTGCAAACCAATATCAACAGAATATAGAACAGAGAACTGAGACACAGGAGAAAGCAGCCTCAGAAGAGGTGAGTGATGTTAATTTACATGCTGGAGGTAGTGAGCAGTTGGTTGGCGTTGTTGAGAGTGTGACTGATGTAACTGATGAGACTGAAACTCAGGGAGGTGATGAAGGACTGCTTAAAGAAACACCAGCAGGAGTTTCTGAAGGAAATATGACTGATGAGTTAGATGGAATGTCCCAATGTACTGATGCTAGTTTGAGAAATGAAGAGCAGTGGTCTGATGCATCTGATATTGCAAGAGTGGCTGAAAAAGGTATATATACTCTTGAACAGATCAACTCTTTTTTAGATGAAACAAAAGGAAAAACAGGTGAAGAAGTCAGTGATTTTTTTCCAGATCTTGAAAAGTTTATAACCTCTGTTACATGGGCAAGGAAAACAAATAGCCTTGAAGAGCTCTCACAGCAGAAGAGGTTTCGGGTAAAAAAGCACATAACTGGTATTAGACAAGGAAAACAAATAGGGAAAGAACGTATGACGAGGGGAAAGGCAAGGGAAAAACGCAATAATAATGATGAATGTTAATTCTTTTATTTTTTGTACTCTTTTTTTCCTTCTCTCTTTCTTTCTCATGGAAGTCTTGCGGTGGGATCTCTAAATATTAATGGGATGAGAGATAGGAAAAAGAGTAGACTACTTTCAGAGATTACTCGTTTGAAAGATATAGGAGTGGTTTTGTTACAAGAGACTCACAGTGATCAAAGCAATGAGGCTGATTGGGGCCTATGGTGGGAGGGAGAGACAGTCCTTAGTCATGGGTCCAATGTGAGTGCTGGAGTGGCAGTAATTTTCTCCCCTATTGTTAAAGTTAAAATTTTGTCAAAAAATGAAGTTGATCCAGGGAGATTGCTGATCGTGAGAGCAGAAATTGACAATCTTATTTTTCTTTTTGTGAATATCTATGCTCCAAACATAGGTGTAGAGAGAATATGTTTGTTCACTAAATTAGAAGGTTTTTTAAGACAACAAAATGAAGGAGACCTCATTATCTTAGGGGGAGATTTCAATTGTACTTTGGGGATAGGAATGGTGAAGAACCTCATATACAGAGTGCTTTGTGTTTAAGCAATGTGATTAAAAATCTAAACCTATCTGATGTATGGAGAGAGCATAATTTGTATACACGGCAGTATACATGGGTGAAGATTAGAAATGAGATAGTTTCTGCTGCACGGTTGGATAGACTCTATACGTCACGTAATATGAGGAATAGAGTTATAAATTCAAATGTTTTTCCAACATCAATGTCTGATCACAAATTCGTTACTATTGAGTGTACTTTATTAAAAAGAATGCATAAAAGTCATTATTGGCATTTTAATGCAAAATTATTAGAAGATAATTTTTTTTGGGAAAATTTCTAATTGTTTTGGGAGTCTTGGAAGAGTGAGAAGAGTTGTTATGAAAATTGCATTCAATGGTGGGAAATAGGGAAGGTACAAATAAAGATTTTTTGTCAACAATATTTATCACATTCTTCATTCTGTATAAAAAAATCTTTGGAATGTCTAGAAAAGGAAATTATTGGTATCGAGCAGTGTATGATTGCAAATGACACTGTAAACTTTAAAGATCTGTGGACTGAAAAGACTAATATGTTGAGCTCAATTTTAAATGAAAGAGTGAAGGGAGCTCTTGTAAGGAGTCGTTTTTCAACAGTAAGGGATATGGATGCTCCTACTTCTTTCTTTTTTAATCTAGAGCGGAAGAAAGGACAAGAGAAAGTGATGTATTGTTTAAAAGACTGTAATGGTCGAGACACTTCTGATCAAATGGAGATGTGTAAAATGGCTGTGGAATTTTATTCAAGTTTATACACCTCTGAAAAATCAGATGAACAATGTAGAAATTAATTGCTTCATGATCTTCCGGCTTTAACTCCAGAGCACAGACTTTTTATGGAGACTGAACTTACCTATGAAGAAGTCACGGCTGCTGGTATGGGACTCTCTGTAGGTCGTGCACCTGGAATAGATGGACTAACTGCCGAATTTTACAAGGCTTTCTGGACTGTTATTGGACATGATTACTTTGAAGTCCTTCAAAAAAGTGTCACTGAAAGAATACTTCCTAAGAGCTTCCAGCGTGCAGTGCTAACATTACTCCCTAAGAAGGGGGATTTAACACTCTTAAAGAACTGGAGACCTGTGGCTGTGTTGTGTTCGGATTACAAAATTATTTCCAAATGTTTGGCCACCAGATTAAATAATGTTTTGCATGAAATCATTCATAAAGATCAATCTTACTGCATTAAGGATAGGTCTATTGTAGATAATCTACATTTAGTGAGAGATGTGTATGACTATGCTTTTGATGACAAGATTGAAGTGGGGTTTTTATCATTGGACCAAGAGAATGCTTTCGATCGGGTGGATCACATTTTTCTCTTTGATGCTCTAAAAGCCTTTGGGTTTGGTGATCAATTTATTTCGATGATACGTTTATTGTACACTGAAGCCACATGCATGATAAAAATGGCTGGTGGCCTAAGTACCTCTGTGAAAGTTCAGAGGGGAATTAGACAGGGCTGTCCCCTTTCGGGCCAACTTTATAGTATAACTATTGAGCCCTTGCTATGTAAATTAAGGAAAGACCTAGCAGGTCTGCATATTAATTCTCTAAAATCCCAGGAATCTGTTAAACTATCTGCATATGCGGATGATGTAACAGTTTTATTCAGAGGAGATAGAGATGTTAATGTGGTAAAGCATGCTCTAGAGTGTTATGGAAAGGCATCATCTGCCAAAGTTAACTGGGGTAAAAGCGATGCTGTGTGGTGTGGCCAAGTTGAAAAGAGTCCATTACTTCCTGGTGGTTTACAATGGGGAAGGGCAGGTTTCAAATATCTGGGAGTTTCTTTGGGGACATCTGAGTACAGAAAACAAAATTGGGAGGGCCTGTTGGAGAAAGTACGTGTGCGGTTGTCTCATTGGAAATGGTTGCTGCCCCAGCTGTCCTATAGGGGACGGGTGCTGATATGTAATAACCTCATAGCATCTTCCCTTTGGCATAGAATGATGATCCTTGAACCTCCAGAAGACCTGGTGAGACAAATTCAGAGATGTCTGGTGGATTTTTTCTGGTCAGGACAGCATTGGCTAAAGGCTCCAGTGCTATTTCTACCCAGACAGGAAGGAGGACAAGGCCTAGTGGACATCAGATCCAGAGTAAAGACCTTCAGTGGCTCAGAGACTTCTCTATGGGAAGGATGTGAGCTGGGCTGGGATAGCATGTAATCTATTGAGGAAAGCAGGGAATATGGGATTAGATCGTCACCTGTTCCTGATGGATATAAACAAGTTGGATCTTGGAGGATTAACATTGTTTTATAGATCAGTTTTAAAAGCATGGACACTTGTCAAGATTTTTCGGGAGTCAAACAATGCCCAAAGTTTGTGGCAGAGAGAAGAACCACTGCTTTTCAACTCTGCATTGAATCTGGACATTTTCAAAGACATTTCATTCAGGAAAAGTCTATGGGCTGCAAAAATCACAAAAATTGGACACTTAATACCTGAAGGTGAATGGATATCAGCTGAGACTTTTGCTGGAAAATTGGGAATAAGATCAGTTCGAGTAGCAACGAAAATTTTGACTCAGATAGTTGAGTTTTTGCCACAGAATTATAGACTTTCCTTAGAAACTGATAATGGAGAGCTGAACATTTGTGATTTCCCAGAATTAAACATTGCAGCTGAGACTGAAAGCTGGGAAGAAACTGAGGGTGGAATTTTATCTTTTAGACACCTCAGTTAGGAGTTTTCAGCAATGCAGGGAAAAAGTTGCTGTACACATTGTGTGTGAAGATACTGCATCTTCATGCTCTTACAAACGTGAAAGAGTCTAAATGGCAAGAGGTGTTTGGATTAGGTGTTTCCCCTAAGGGCAGCTGGAGGACCTTGTACAAACCTCCTATTGAAAAATGATCTGGAGATCTTCAATGGAGGATAGTGCATGGTATAATAGCTACGAACAGACACAGAGCACGTCTTGATCCACAGGTGAGGGAGGGATGCCCCTTCTGTGGGATATCAGAAACTGTCTTTCATTTATTGTTAGATGTACTAGATTACAACAGTTGTTCCTAACAATAGATGGGTGTTGTCAGACCTTGGGAGAAGTTTGCTCACCTATGTATTTCATATATGGACCTAAGTATAAAAAGAGTAAAAAGGAGTCCCATGTTTTAATGAATTTTTTACTTGGACAAGTTAAAATGGCTATTTGGATGTCACGTAAAGAAAAACTTGAGTGGTAATGAGTCCTGTGATGTTGAATCAGTCCTAAAGGGCTTAATAAGGTCACGATTAAAAATTGAGTACACTTATTATAAATTGGTCAATGACCTTGAAACTTTTAAATCTAAATGGGGTGTGAACCAGTGTATTTGTGATGTTGATTACAATGGAAATTTAATTTTTTTTTTAAAAGGTTTTTTTTTTTTTTTGTAATGTGATGTTTTAAAATGTGATATTTCATTGTATTCATGATTGGAATGATAAGGGAAAGAAAGGAAAAAAGGAGAGGGAAGAAGGAGAAAAAAAAAATTTATATATTTTTTTTTTAGAATAAAGTGATTGTTAAAGTCAAAAGTCTCTCTCACACTCTCTCTCCTCTCTCTCTCTCTCTCTCTCTCTCTCACTCTCGTAAATGTCAACATCATAATGTATGTCAAAATGATTTATGCCTGTCTCGCAAAACGAGCTCATTGATGTCGTAAAATATCAGTCTGCTTTTTATTCCATCTGTTTCGCCTGGTCGGAGTCTTCAGTAAATATTTAGTTAATACGTAGGGTTACTTTCTACCCAATATTAATGGTGCAATGCTCAAATATTTAGTGGTGCATAAATTGTGACTTAGTGCCCAATTTCGTCACAACTAGGCTAAGTTTGAACTTATGCACAGCTGGTGCAACTGGCCCCAGATGTTGAAGGAAAAGCCCAGAATAATTGTATAACCTTGTACTAATAACCAAGTTTACATGCGCACAGTAAAAAAAAATCCTTTAGAACTGTTCTTCTGCTCACTGCACATGAAACTGTGTCTCGTTTTATGTCCATTCACTCCTGACAAGAACCGCCACTCAGACAAGAAGTACCGACTGACATGTAAACTGGCCAATCGGCGATAAGAATTTACAAACAATACAGGCAGTGAGATTGGTACTTTTTGATATAATTACCTTGTTTGCTTTAGACAGACGGTGTGTAGGTGTGCACTTGTCTTGGTGAGGAGATTTATTAGAATATTGAAAAGGAAATTAAATGGCATATTCAGATGCCATTGTAGACATTTAGGAGCCACAATTACTTTAATCAATCATTTCATGTGTCAAACAACAAGACAGATACTGAGATTATGCAAGTAGTATTCGGCTAGTCATGTGATTCTAATATGGCAGCCCCCATGTGCGGACCCTCTCCATGTAGAATAAAACAGCTTTTATAAGGTTACTGATATGACTGGAGTCTTCAGTTTAATGTGAAACAGGTGAAAGTCCCATATTTTTATGATAGGACACCATTATTTAGTTAAATAATAATAATAATACATTTATATAGTGCCTTTCCAGAGCTCAATAACATTTAACTTTATCAAATTTAGCAGATTAAAGAAAAGAAAGAAGAAAAAAAACGTTTTCTTGTTTTACATAAGCAGGAATATTCCGAATAAATTAATAATCTTTTAAGCATTTAACTTTTAAGGAGCATTTTAACTTTTTTATTGGAATATAGTCTTAACCAGACTGATGTGGATATACTGTAAATGTGGTCAATTTTATGAGACGGCTAGACGAGCTCCGACGTTAAACAATCCCTTCAGGTCAGGAATTTAACATCACGCTCAGGTTTTTTCTATAAATAAATACTTGACATTTCGTGTGAACCGTGTGATACATTAACATAGACATTTCAAGAAGTGAAATGTGTATATTATGTTGTATCTTAGTTGTTACACTTGACAACTCCAGACACACAATTAACGGAAACTCCAAATGGAGTCGAGATCGTGCCCATCCGATCGGAAATCACACCAGGTGCATTTTCATTCATAAGGTTTACACTTTCTAAATATTGGCTTCACAGACGAATTCATTTGTTGTTATTTTGGATATGTTTATTTAAAATAAATGTTATCTTTGCGCTTCTTGGATAATCATTCAAATGAATATTTTTTTTTCTATTATTCGGATGAATCAGTTATTCATTTTGAAGTCATTATTTGTGCCTTTCCGTATAAGGTATATGGCTTCGGGCACATCCCTAATAAGAATAGATTATATTAAATTGAATTTGTGTTTGATGAATGGGTAAGGAATCTTTACTTTCATAAATAATCATTATTAATGTATGTGTAGCCAAGTGGAGAAATTTCAAGTAATTTATCTCTAGTCATAAATTGGATGTGGCCCAAGCCGAAAAAAAAAAATTGTGCGAGAGAGCTCCCAGTTTTGTTCATTGTTTGAGAATTCTTGTGTAAATTTCTAATTTTACACAAAATGGTTATAAATTGAATTAAATAGGTGTTCAAAAGAGTTGTATGTTAAAATTGAGTGTTTGTTATGGGTTATTTTTGAAGGATTCATATGGATAGCATGTGCAGAGTTTGACTACATTTGTGCACACGTGCAAGAACTGGGTATGTGAATTTAGTATTAATCATATCTTATTTAATGATTAACAGAGTGTTTTCCAGTTTGGTGAATAGGTGTCATACGTGTTATATGTGAAAACATGTGTAATGAGAATTATTTTAATCCTGTGAATACATGTCCTTGAAACCTGGTTAAAAATAATTAAAATACTGTGAGAGATTTAAGCATGTGTTAAATGCATAAAATGCTTTGAGAGATTTAAGCATGTGTTAAATGCATAAAATGCTTTGAGAGATTTAAGCATACGTTAAATGCATAAAATGCTTTGAGAGGTGTTAAATGCATAAAATGCTTTGAGAGATTTAAGCATGTGTTAAATTCATAAAATGCTTTGAGAGATTTAAGCATGTGTTAAATGCATAAAATGCTTTGAGAGATTTAAGCATGTGTTAAATTCATAAAATGCTTTGAGAGATTTAAGCATGTGTTAAATTCATAAAATGCTTTGAGAGGTGTTAAATGCATAAAATGCTTTGAGAGATTTAAGCATGTGTTAAATGCATAAAATGCTTTGAGAGATTTAAGCATGTGTTAATGCATAAAATGCTTTGAGAGATTTAAGCATGTGTTAAATGCATGAAATGCTTTGAGAGATTTAAGCATGTGTTAAATGCATAAAATGCTTTGAGAGATTTAAGCATGTGTTAATGCATAAAATGCTTTGAGAGATTTAAGCATGTGTTAATGCATAAAATGCTTTGAGAGATTTAAGCATGTGTTAAATGCATAAAATGCTTTGAGAGATTTAAGCATGTGTTAAATGCATAAAATGCTTTGAGAGATTTAAGCATGTGTTAATGCATAAAATGCTTTGAGAGATTTAAGCATGTGTTAAATGCATAAAATGCTTTGAGAGATTTAAGCATGTGTTAATGCATAAAATGCTTTGAGAGATTTAAGCATGTGTTAAATGCATAAAATGCTTTGAGAGATTTAAGCATGTGTTAAATGCATGAAATGCTTTGAGAGATTTAAGCATGTGTTAAATGCATACAATGCTGTAAATGATACTGAATAAGCATGTATTAAGTATGTGTAGATGTATATGGTTCAGCTAATACCCTGTTTGTATTTTCTTTTGACATTAGCCTCTACTGTATTTCATTACCGTAGTTCATTATGATATTTCATAAGCACTTCATAAGATACTTCATAAGTTTTTGTATTTTCTTCTTCTTTTTTTAATACAATACAGCCCCATCTATCGCTGTCCTTTTTCTGAGACAGCAGTCAGAATCCACCGGCTACATATGCATTTATTTATTCCAACAAAAATAACTTCTAAAAAATACAGTGGTTGGAAAGAAGTTTGGATTCACTGTCAACATAATATGAAAGAGAAAGGAATGACTTTCCTGTCATCAGTGACTGCAGCAGTGCACATGTTAAACCTTACCTGGCTGTACTTCTGTTTGTAAATCTAACATCTATGTGGTCATGCATTTTTGTCAATGAATATAATATAATTTGTGGATGCTCTGGTTCCTAATTAGACAAGGAATAACAGCTTGGTGTCATGGATTTGTAGGTTTTTAACATTTTGCCGATGTGTTCAATTAGTAAGATTACAAATTATAATATCATTGAGCAGTATTATTAAGAAGGATTTTGGATGATTGTCTGTAGTGGTGGAATAAAGCAGTTGGTTGATCTGAAAAGTTTTCAATCGAACTAATGTTATGCTCAGGCATACATTTATTGTTCTGTATTCTTTAAGGAATGACTAATGAAAGACCATTGAATTATTGAAAAATAATGCACACCTGAGGTGGTAATGCAGCCACGACTTATTAATTTATTATAGAATGAAGAATTCAAAATGGGGCAATACAACATGAAGCAGGCTGACAGTATCTACTGTAAAATCAGCATCTCACCAGTACAGAAAAGACTTTGTGTAATTAAGGGCCATGGGATTTTCTGATAGATATACAGTAATTATACAGTACCTCAATATATTGCATAACCAATAGATTCACATTTTTATGTGAATATTTTTTATGTTATCTGAAAACAATGTGGTAAACATTTTTTTGTGTTATTTTTTTAATTTTTGATGGTCGTTATTTGTTGTGACCATATTAAGTGTAATGTATAGAAATATGTTCAGGAGATTGTATTCTACATATCCAGGAATAAATAATTATACTTAGTCAAAACAAATTATGCAATGACTCATCTTTTGTAAAAAAAATAAATAAAAACTCTAATAAATAAAAATTAAGTAATTAAGAAATGTAATTAAATTCCCCTAAATGTTGTGTGACTGTGATGCATTTTTTTAAATTGCAACTCAATTGCCTCAATTATTTCTCAATGGGGATCTATATGATGCCATAATGAGTTCTCTAATATGTCATAATGGTGGATCTATGATGTCATAATACAAATAAAGTCTTTTTGATGTCATTAATGAGTCTTATCATAATAAAGCCCTAATTATGCCATTATTGGCAATTGTTTTATGTTGGTCACCACTATCAAAAATATTGGCTTTAGCAAATTTAGCAAAAGTTCCTCTTAGATTAATTGTTTAATCATAGCCCTGATATGTTACAAGTATCATTATGTTTTTATTTTCAAGCTGATCAACCTATTGCTATTTGGGAGTTGGTGCCCTCTTTTGATATGCGAGCCTGCAAGCGCCGGCTCTTAGTTCGCGAACGACCCATCACTACTTGTGGCATTGGTGTCGTGACCCGGATAAAAGTGAGGTTTAAGGGGTGGGTGTAACGGTAGCCAGCTGGTATGTGATAGCTGTGCAGTGTGTAAACCTCACTCTCCTGGCCTTAAGAGATGCATTAGTGACTGAGGCTTGAGCCATAGCTTTTCTAAACTCCTTGCTAGCGCGTCCAACTCTCATGTCGGGGATCATGGTTCAAATCCCGGTTGGGGCGGATCGAGTAGGACCGGTAGCATATAAGCAAAGCCAAAGTAAGAATTTAATGCAGACTCAGGCTGCATTTTCAACTCCACTTTGATCCATGTTTGGAAAATATAGTATTTCCTTTAATAATGATCAAGTTTAGACTTTTTGCACTTAATTTGTTATTGCTGATGCTGCTCCCTCAATACAAATTATGCAAAAGGGTCCATTGCTCCTATTATCACTATATCTCCTCACAATATTAAACCTTGCTCAGCTTGACTTTTGCTCTATTTTGCATTTTGTGTTTACTGTAATTTCGTAGTAGGCCTTAAGTGCATTTTAATATGCATTGTCACTCACCTCATATAATGCTGCCTTCCTCATTAAGTCAGGCATTCAGTTTTTAAGATGCTTGGATCATACAATCGGCAGTTTGTCATTTAACTGTCTGTGCCTAGAAACAAACAAGGCAAATGGATTTCTAATACACTCTCATTCAATTTGGTGTTTTAATTATCTTGTGGAGTTTAATAAGAATCAGTCTTTGCACACCTAATGTTTTTAGATCTGGAATTTATTCTTAATAGTGATGCATTCATATGAACTCACTTTATCAGAATGCTCCTTTCAAACGTTTTGTTAGACTACATGGATATGGGATAGATGACATGTATTGTGGACTAATTGTGTGTTGCTCTACTATTACAAATTTTTGTTTTTGTTTCCATGTCCTGATGAGTTTTCAAACTTATGCATGCCCTGATGAAACCCATCATGGAGGAGAGAAGCCAGAGGTCTGGATCCAGGTTGCTGCTTGTCTCCACTCTTTGCTAGTCCTGATATCTGAGTTTTCGACCTCATGCATGATTACTCTTTCACACTGGAGCAGCGACGATAGTAGCAACCTCTGTTACAAAGCTCTTAGCCAATATTCTTCAGTTGCATACCAACAATGTTACGTCATCCCGGAATAAAGGACATTTAGTTGCTCAAGCATTGGATCTGGCTGAGGCTAGGTTGTTTGATGGTTCTGTTTAATTCTGTCTCAAAACTCTCTAGACATTGATCTGACTCTAATCAACAAATTTGAATAAGCTTCAATTCAATTGAGAGACTCTGCAGGGTGGCGGCCCTTCGGGAGCAGATGGGATGGCTCTAATATAAATGCTCTTCTACAGTTTGCCAATATGTATATTCAATCTCCAGTTTTAACTGCTTTGCTCCTTTTGGCAAGGGTGTATGCTTCCCTGTGTAGGCTTGTTGCCTACGCATACAGCTTCCTTTACTTGTACTGCTCAGGTTGTATACCTCCCCAATTAGGTCTAAATTTACTCAAGGGTCACACTTACCCTTATAATATTCAAGCTTTTGTGCTAAGCTAAATTGGTAGTTAATAACTTCCACTGGGGCTACACCACAAAACCAAACAACAAGTCCTGTTACTGACAGCATGCTGCACGAGTGTTTGTAGCCTGCATTACTTATTCTTATTCTCTTATGTTCATCTTTTTATCCTTTCTCACTTTACAACGTGTTTCTGTTTTTTACGCTTTTTAACTGTTTTATCTGTGTGTATTTTACCTGTTGCTGCTGTTGCCTAGCTCGAGTCTGTGTTTGTAGCCTGCTAGCTTTTTTAGCATCGCTTATATATCTGTTTTCACCCTTTAATCCTTAACATCTGCCATTTTTCAGCACAATGGTTTTCCCACGCATTATTCGCCTATCGAGAGTCAACTGCGTGCATTTTCCACATGCATCCATTTTCTATTTTTATCGCGATTAAACTGTGTGCATTTTACAGCACACACATGTTTTTTCTCTTCTGTGTTACACAGATTAATGCATCGATCTGAAAGCACCATTAATCAAGAACAACCAACAACAACAAACAATTGCGTGAGGGATTCACATTGATCTCAAACCCTAACTGCTCAGGATCAACCAACAACAACAAACAATTTGCGGTAAGTCAAGGCATCCGCTCATGTTATTTCTTCCTGCATTGCATGTCACATGTTTACAATAGCCTCTTCCATCAGCAGTGAGGGATTCACATGTTATATATGTAAGGAATTAGTCAGGCTGATGGAGAAGGTTAACGAGTTGGAGACATGCATCCAAACGGTAGTGGTAGTTCATGCTGCAGAACCCCCGCAGCAGGGCATTTGGGTGACGTCTCGGTAGCATACTCACTCAGCAAAGAAACACCACTCTCCCATTCCTGTTAGGGTTTCCAATTGATTCTCCCCACTCAGTGATGCACCCAATGAGAATCATGTTGAAAGAGCCCTTGTTATTGGTGATTCAATTGTAAGGAACGTGGAAATAGAGACTCCAGCCACTATTGTTAAATCCATTTTGGGTACCAGATGATCTGACATCAAATCAAATTTACAAGTGCTGGCTAATGCTAAACGTAGATTTTCTAAAATTGTTATACATGTGTATACAGCTTAGCACCTCTCCGGGAACCAGCACCTTATCTTGGTGGAGAGGTTTGTGTGCCCTTATGATCCTGAGGGTTGTGTTGTCTGGAACCATGTGCTCCTGGTAGGGTCTCCCAAGGCAAAGTGGTCTCAGGTGAGGGGCCAGACTAAGAATGGTTCAAAATGACTCATGGATAAAACGGCAAGAGGAGGAGTTACCCTGCCCGGAGGAAGCCCGGGGCCCCTGTCTGGAGCCAGGCCTAGATGGAGGGCTCGTCGGCGAGCGCCTGGTGGCCGGGCTTGTCACGGAGCCCGGCCGGGCACAGCCCGAAGAAGCAACATGGAACCCCCCTCTACATCCCTTGGGCCCACCACCCATTGGAGGAACCGCAGGAGTCAGGTGCGCTGCCATATGGGCGGCAGTGAAGGCCGTGGGCCTCGACGGACCAGACCCGGGCAGCAAAGGCTTGCTCTGGGGACGTGGAATGTCACCTCACTGGGGGGGAAGGAGCCGGGCTCTGGATCCGTACTCCTGGATAGGGGATGGACTCTATTCTTCTCTGGAGTTTCCCAGGGTGTGAGGCGACGGGCGGGTGTGTGGCTACTCATGAGTCCCCGGCTGAGCGCCACTACGTTGGAGTTTACCCCGGTGGACGAGAGGGTCGCCTCCCTCTGTGCATATGCACCGAACAGCAGTTCAGAGTATTCGGCCTTCTTGGAGACCCTGAATGGAGTCCTGAATAGGGCCCCAGTAGGGGACTCCATAGTGATGCTGGGTGACTTCAATGCACACGTGGGAAATGACAGGGACACCTGGAAAGGCGTGATTGGGAGGAACGGCCTCCCTGATCTGAACTCAAGTGGATGTTTGTTATTGGATTTCTGTGCTAGTCATGGATTATCTATAACAAACACCATGTTCGAACATAAGGATGCTCATAAGTGTACGTGGTACCAGAGCACCCTAGGCCGAAGGTCGATGATCGATTTTGTAATCGTGTCGTCGGATCTGAGGCCATATGTTTGGACACTCGGGTAAAGAGAGGGGCAGAGCTGTCAACCGATCACCATCTGGTGGTGAGTTGGGTCAGGGGGTGGGGAAAGACTCTGGACAGACCTGGGAAGCCCAAGCGAGTAGTGCGGGTGAACTGGGAACGTTTGGAGGAGGTCCCTGTCCGCGAGACCTTCAACTCACACCTCCGGCGGAGCTTTTCAGGCATCCCTGCGGAGGTTGGGGACATTGAACCGGAGTGGGCAATGTTCAAAGCTTCCATTGCTGAAGCCGCGGTGGAGAGCTGCGGCCTCAAGGTTTTAGGTGCCGCAAGGGGTGGTAACCCTCGAACACCGTGGTGGACACTGGTGGTCAGAGAAGCCGTCCGACTGAAGAAAGAGGCCTTCCGGGATTTGTTGTCCCGGAGGTCTCCGGAGGCAGCTGCAAGGTACCGACAGGCCCGAAGGGCTGCGGCCTCGGCCGTGAGGGAGGCAAAGCAGTGGGTGTGGGAAAAGTTCGGAGAAGCCATGGAGAAGGACTTTCGGTCCGCACCAAAGTGCTTCTGGAAAACCGTCCGCCACCTTAGGAGGGGAAACGGGGAACCATTCAAGCTGTATACAGCAAAGATGGGACGCTGTTGACCTCAACCGAGGAGGTTATTGGGCGGTGGAAGGAACACTTTGAAGAACTCCTAAATCCCAACACGCCCTCTATGGTAGAGGCAGAGCCGGAGGATGATGGGGGATCAGATTCTATTTCCCTGGGGAGGTCACTGAGGTAGTCAAACAACTCCGCAGTGGCAAAGCCCTGGGGATTGATGAGATCCGACCAGAAATGCTGAAAGCTCTGGATGTGGAGGGGTGTCATGGATGACACGCCTCTTCAACATTGCGTGGAAATCTGGGACAGTGCCTAAGGAGTGGCAGAACGGGGTGGTGGTTCCCCTCTTCAAAAGGGGGATCAGAGAGTGTGTGCCAACTACAGGGGTATCACACTTCTCAGCCTCCCTGGTAAAGTTTACTCCACGGTGCTGGAGAGGAGGGTTCGGCCGATTGTCGAACCTCAGATTGAAGAGGAACAATGCGGTTTTCGGTCCTGGCCGTGGAGCGACGGACCAGATCTTTACTCTCGCAAGGATCCTGGAGGGGCCTGGGAGTATGCCCATCCGGTCTACATGTGTTTTGTGGATCTGGAGAAGGCGTATGACCGGGTCCCCGGAGAGACTGTGGGAGGTGCTGCTGGAGTACGGGGTGGGGGTCCCTTCTTAGGGCGATCCAATCCCTGTACGTCCAAAGCGAGGGCTGTGTCCGGGTCCTCGGCACAAAGTCGAGTTCATTCCATGTGGGGTTGGTCTCCGCCAAGGCTGCGCTTTGTCACCAATCCTGTTTGTGATATTCATGGACAGGATATCGAGGCGTAGTCGGGTGGGGAAGGTGTCTTGGTTCGGTGGGCTGGGGATCTCATCGCTGCTTTTTGCAGATGATGTTGTCTTCATGTCATCATCGGTCCGTGACCTTCAGCTCTCACTGGATCGCTTGGCAGTCGAGTGTGAAGCAGCTGGGATGAGGATTAGCACCTCTAAATCTGAGGCCATGGTTCTCAGCAGGAAACCAGGAAACTCCAGGTAGGGAATGAGGTTTTGCCCCAAGTGAAGGAGTTCAAGTACCTCGGGGTCTTGTCCACGAGTGAGGGGACAATGGAGCGGGAGGTTGGCCGGAGAGTCGGGGCAGCAGGGGCGGTATTGCACTCGCTCTATCGCACCGTTGTCACGAAAAGAGAGCTGAGCCGAAAGGCAAAGCTCTCGATCTACCGGTCAATTTTTGTTCCTACCCTCACCTATGGTCATGAAGGTTGGGTCATGACTGAAAGAACTAGGTCGCGAGTACAAGCGGCTGAAATGGGCTTCCTCAGAAGGGTGGCGGGCTTCTCCCTTAGAGACAGGGTGAGGAGCTCAGTCATCCGTGAGGAGCTCGGAGTAGAGCCGCTGCTCCTTTGCGTTGAAAGGAGTCAGTTGAGGTGGTTTGGGCATCTGGTAAGGATGCCCCCTGGCCGCCTCCCTAGGGAGGTGTTTCAGGCACGTCCAGCTGGGAGGAGGCCTCGGGGAAGACCCAGGACTAGGTGGAGAGATTACATCTCCACACTGGCCTGGGAACGCCTCGGGGTCGCCCAGTCAGAGCTGGTTAATGTGGCTCGGGATAGGGAAGTTTGGGGCCCCCTGCTGGAGCAGCTGCCCCCGCGACCCGACTTCGGATAAGCGGTTGAAGATGGATGGATGGATGTGTATACACTAATGATGGCTGTCTTCGCCAGTCGGAAATCACTGGAGATAATGTTAAAGAGGTGTGTGAATTTGCAAAAATGGTGTCAGACACTGTAATATGCACTGGCTCCCTATCTGCTTGTCGTGGTGACGAGGTTTAGAGTAGATTAGTGTCACTGAATGGCTGGATGTCTGAGTTTTTGGGGTAGACCTGACCTGCTAAAGAGTGATGGACTCCATCCCTCCAGGGAAGGTGCCACACTCTTCTCTAGTAATTTGGCTCATAGTCTTAATAATGATAGTATTTGACTAATTGGGGCCCAGGTCAGGAAGCAGACAAACTGGTTAATCAGATTCCAATACATGTCACCTAAACTACAACACATAAAGACTGTATCACCTAGATATCTCATAGAGACTTTCTGTTCCCTGAACTACCAAACACATAACCCTCACTATATCATTTAGAAAAATTTTGATGAGCCCTCTGGGGTCTGAGGGCATTTTGGACCCTGGAGAAGTTTTGACATGCCTTGACATTTGTGCTTTTTTCAGTTGCTTTAAAACATACTTATGTCTAATGTATGATAACACTGTATTCAGCACAATCTGGGCTATAATAATATGTGAGCAACATGTATGAACATGTTTGTATTTTTGAGAAAAGAACATATATGCATGGTTTTTTTAAAAAAACTAAAATTTTAAGTCATTGAAATAAGGCCATATAACACATACTAAAGCTTTGTTCACAAGACTTTTAAGAACTGGATCTGGAAAATTATGTGAAAACCATCCTGATCACTCATTCATACAAAACAACAAGCTGAATTTTCAGCATCATTACTGCAGTCTTCAGTGTCACATGATCCTTCAGAAATCATTATAACATGCAGATTTTCTAATACGGGCATATTTAAAGTGCATTTTACTCAGTTACACTCAAACACATATTTGCAAGCACAAGCTTCATTGATGATAATGAGGGAGCATAAACACTAGTTAAAATATAATCTAAACATTCATGTTATTTTTATATCATATTACATATCATATTTATATTATACAGCATTCAATTTAAATACCTGCTTTAGCGAAACAACATTTAAATGTAACTAAAACTTGCTTATTAGGAGATTCATTACTCTGAATCCTGGCTGGCAAGTCTGGAAACAGTCCCACTTGTAAAATATGTACATGTTTACATAAAATAGCATGTCAACTACTGTAAGTAATACTAAATTGCATCCTAGGTTGGATCAAGTCACTCTTCAAAATACAAATGTTCATCGGAGTCCCGCTCTTCTTCTGAGGAAAATGTTAACTCTTCTTCACTATCCAGGAGCTCCATCGCCTGTGTATCGTGCAATCTTCCAAACGTGCAGAAAAGTGAATGAACTTGATGTTTTTAAGGCACAGTCAGGGGCGTTTACTATTTGCATTGATCGCCTCCACATAACTGTATGAATAGCGCCCTCTGCCCGTGGGTGTGATCACATTAGGGATAATCTGCTGAGCCAGGAGAAACTGTACATCTCTTTGTTTCCTGCAGCTTCACATGGCCTTCAAAGTAACATGAAACTGTTAATCAGAATGTGAGTGCTTACACACAGAAGAAAGTGACAGATATGTCTGCGATTGCAGTGGCTAGGCATGACGCCAAATATATGTGTGACACCAGAGATTGCGAAAGTACACACATCCTTCACTTAAGTAGAAGTACAGATATCATGTTTAAAAAAAAACTCTGGTAAAGGTTGAAGAACAGACTACACATCATGTTAAAGTAAAGAAGTATGGGCTCTGCCATGTACTTAAGTAAAAAGTAGCCGTTACTACTACCTGTTTTAGTGTCACGCTGGTAACTGGACCTCACATGTACAATACATTAATACAAAATAACTTACATTTCAAATTTTGTTAGCTAATGAATGAATCAGCATATGGAAACTATGTGACTAAACCTGTCAGGTTTCAGATGACGGCTTATTACTGGAGAAATTAAGAGCGGAGTATACATTTCCATATTTAAAATGTGTGTATAATTAGATATTTCTTTAAATAAGTACTGCTCAAATTGGTGACATGACTGAGAACAGAGACATTCCAGACACAGGCCTATTCACTGGCCTAAACAATTGGTCCTAAAGACTGAATATTAATGTGTGTGCCATCAGCACTATCAACATGTGGTAACATCCCTTACACAAAACCGAAAACTGTAGGGAAGAATTTTAGCCCCTCCAAAAACTGGGGAATAATAGGCAAGGCATACACTACATTACTACAAGAGCCTTCTTTTTAGCCTCAAGATATTGTGGGCATTAGCCTGTGAGTGTCTGTGTGTGCATGTGTTTAGGTATATGTGTGAGTATATATATATGTGTGTGTTAATTTCTGTGTGTGAATCGTTTCAAAAACTGGGCATTAACTGTCATACACAACCTTATTACCAGAAATGCCAAAATGTCCTCTGTTATCTTCAGTAGTAAAGCATAAAGCAAACTGTGCAATACTTACCAAGTTTTAGGACACATTCGTCACCTGTCCAGCACGTCTTGAATTTGGGGAGTAAAATTGCAGCAGCGATTAACTCTGAATCAACGAGTATCTGTCCAAAATGTTTTTCAATTCCTGCTAGAAGAGCATCCACCAAAGGCCCACAGAACCTGGAGGAAATGCGAATGTGCTGAAGCTTTCTCATTAGAAGTGTTACTGTAGGTACCAACCATCCCATTTGGTATGGGCTCATTGTCTTTGCATATTCTTCCAGAAATGCAAGCTCAGCAGTAGAGAACCTGTCCAAAAAAAAATAAAAAAGTTGTTGGAAGTAAAGTGAAACCAAATGACAAATATTGTTTTGTAATTTTGAGTAGTACTATATTATTTGGGTCATTCTTACTATTCGGTGCCATTTCAGCTTGGTAACTTTCTATCAAAAAAGTTTTATCATTTATCATTTTATCTAAAGAAGGGCTTGTTATATATTCTTTAGGATATTATTCTTTAATCATTTTGACCAAATTCTTCACACATGCAAAGGCCAAATGTCCACCCTGTTACAAGATATTTTAATTAATAAGTGTTTTGAATGCACAGTTATTGTAATATTTACATATTTTACCCTGTAAATGTATTTTAACAAAGTGTTCATAAACAAGCATTATCTTGAAAAAAGTTGTTGTATTTTAAGGCACAGTATTCAACACATTTCTTTTAGAATAAAAATACATTTAAATAGAATTTGGCCCCATTTTAAATGGTTTCATTGTGCCATTTCATTCCCTACAAGTAACCACAAAGATATACATTTGTTGAACTTATTATATTTTATTACATAAAAGAAAATCCAGAGGTAACAGAGTGGATATAAGGGAAAGATTTTGTACATCACAACAATAAATGTCATGAAAGAAAATCAACTCATCCACTGTAGAGTGTGGTGATTTTTTCCCTCCTCCCAACTGCTGGTATTTTTTTTTCTCTTTTCCTTCTCCAGCAAGGTCTTTAGTTGTTCAAACTCCTTCTGGAGCCTCCTTCTTCCCTGTCTGACATTTCTCTGTCCAACAACATATTGCCTAATACACAAGAAGCATATTGTCGCAATGTACAAATAATATAACAGATAAATGGTTCTGTATTCAATAATTTATAGGATAAAAGGCCAATTATCACATTAAAGTAAGTTGTTCTTATACCTATTATTGTAAGATCTCATTTGTTATACTATCCCTTTATTAGGCTACAAAATATGTTTATCATTGTATTTTACTAATTGAAGTTTCTAGTTTTAAACAACATATATAATTTCCTTCTCTCTCTCTCTCTCTCTCTCTCTCACACATAAACACACACAGACACACATACCACAGCAAAAGATGATTAATAGCAAAATCATCTAAGATAATTTAATTACAGTTTCTAACTAATCAACAAAGCATTCAATCGTAAACTTTCTTTTAACCTTGAGAGCCCTGGCTGTGGGGCATTTCTTGGCTCTGGGGGACTGTCTGGACTTGGAGGAGGAGTGGTCATTTGGGGCTTTTCCACTGCACGGTACAGCTCGACTCGACTTGCTTTTTGGGGGTTTTCCACTGTGGATAGTACCTGGTACTTTTTTTTAGTACCACCTCAGTCGAGGTTCCAAGCGAGCTGAACCGATACTACATGTGACGTCAAAACCCTGCAGATCACTGATTGGTCAGAGAGCATCGTCGAACACTTAGACCCTGAATGAAAAAGTTAACAAGAGCTTCATCCACGCTGTGCTGTGAGACCCTCTTGCTTCCCACAACTTCATTTTCTTTGATGAGGAGCCTTCATCTGATTTCAGAGCAGTCGAAGTGAGCTGGGTATATCTCTCCAAGTGAGTGGCGTGCTTTCTCTAAAAGTGACAAGACATATGTGCAAGAAATATATAGACACACAAGACATAGAAAAGTAATTAAACTAACAGAATTACAATTCCTTAAAAATAAACTATTCACCCTGGGGTGATATAGATTATGGTCTTATGAAAGTGAACTGATGGTGAATGAAGTAAATTTATTTTCCAATAAAAACGAGCACTAGCTAACTTTACAAATGTATCTAGCTAGCTAAGTTAACCCTCTGGAGCGACGAACGCGACAGCGCTTTCTGCTGTATTTTTTCCTTGTGACAGCGGAAACAACTTATAATACTCTGTCATTTTTGGCCATACAAGTGTGAGACATCATTAGAAACTATAAAGGGTCTACTTTTATTTGTGTACACTCACAATAACAACAAAACCACACAAAGACCCATAGACATGCACACACCCATCAATACATACTTCTTTATCCAACAACTTGTTAGAAACAGCACAAGCCATGATACTATTTCTGAAGTGAACTTTTTGAATTACTAATGAAGGCTTGGACACATAATTTGTTTTGAAGCAGCAACGGCAGGTTCTGGCACTCAGCTGATAATGACATTTTCCAATATAATTCAGATGCTTATTAGAGTGCTCGTATTTAAGTCCTCCATTTATTAATTCCTTAGCTGCATTTCTATTGCATGGATGCAAGCTGTACTTAACACCCTCCTCCATCCCCAGCTCCACTGTTCTGTTATCACTGGGGTTTGAATTCAATGCACTCCCGTCTCTGTCCATGCATTTTTGAGTTTGCCCAGAACAAAAACATACCACCAACACCAACAGATTGCTTTAAATGTCTGTTTGTGAATAAATTTGTCAAGTATTCAAGTCAAGTAGCCTATTAATTTGACAGAAGAGGTCCTGACTGAAGTACATTTGTGTAAATTCCTCTTTCTGTCAATCCAAGTCAAAATCCTTACATTTTAAATTCTAAACTTGGTATTATTAAAGGTGCATTCAGTAACATTTTGTTTGTGTCATCTTGGACTTACAGTGACAACTAGTGGTGTGGATATAGTATCATTCAAAATCAATAGTTTTCGGTTACAGATGCTATTGTAGAAATTCACTATTCACAATCAGCTATGATTAATCCAAGAGTTAAAGTGTCCAATAACAAGACATTTACTGAGATTAAACTGGTCATGTGATTCTAAAATGCCAGTTCCTATGAGGGAGCCTTTGCCCATGCAGAATAAAAAATCTTTTATAAGGTTACTGATATGACTAGATTGCTCAGGTCATGTGCAAAGTCATGATTATATACATACGATTCAAAATTAAAATGTATTTCTTTAGGAGTAAAACTTTTTTAATGGGGAAATGTTTACTGTGTGCACCTGTAATTATAGCTGTTAAGAGTTCAGTGGTCATAGATAAAAACTACACTCTTTCTGAAGGATAAACAGTGGATTTAATTAAAATCTCTCGAAAACATATACACAACCTATTAATTTCCATTTGTTTGCTATATCTGTAAACTTCTTGCTTCATACAAAAAAGTTTCATGGGATGAGCCGTGGGATTTAGTAGACATCTCATTTGGCTGCTTATACAGTAGCTCCCTTTAGTTAGGCTTCTTTGTCTGCACATGCTTCTTTTCTGGTAGATGTATGCTGTGGAAAACCCAGCTGAATTGAATGAGGCCATCTGTTGTTTAAGTGAAAAGAGTGAATAACTGAACAAAACCAGTGAAGAACACAGTATGAGCTTGTTAATATTAGTCATGATAATGTAATACAGGAGTGTTATGACTATGTATAGAATTCTCCTTATCAAGGATCATGTTGTATTGTAGCCGTAGAATTATACAGTATGTAAGTTCAGGCTCTCACATAGAGACAATGCAATATAAGCTGTGCCAAAGGTCTGAGCTGCAGTCTGCTGCAAATCACGTACAATCTTAGGTCTTGTTGTCAGGGCAACACTTGTGTAGGACTCTGTAACCTACAGCAATAAGTGTCTCTTGTTCGTAATATAAATTAATGAAATGTTTTAATTCTTCAAGAAAGGAATGTGTTTCTTATTAATTCTGTTACTGGTTAAATAAGTAAATGCATTGTTTTATTATGGCCATAGTCACTGTTTTATGCCTACAACATGTCCACAGCCACAAGACATTAAGGATATGCATGTAAACATGATATTAGTGTGAAAAAATTGTTTACTAACTGTAACAGGTCTGGGCATTGCAGAAATGAGGAATCAGGTAATGTCACACTTCTTTATTCACTCTCAATATAGTCTGTATAGTTTTTAAGCACACTCCTGTTGCTTCAGCTAGTGTAACACACTCTCTCTCTCTCTCTCTCTCTCTCTGGGCTCTGGAGTGGGCTCCTCTTATCGCTCGTCCTGAATTACTACAACAAGATACAGCTGTTTGCCCCACAGTCAACGCCCCTACAGTTGCTCGTATGGGAAAACCCTGTGGAGGCTTGTGGAACCCCTCGAACTGCAAATAATAGAGGTTTGAACCACTTATCCCAATTCCTAGCGTCCTCGTGCATGAACTTAGGAATCATAATTTTTAAGGTTTTAATAAATCATTCCACCAACCCACCAGTATATGGGTGGTAAACACTGGTGCGACTTGATTTAATACCCAATCATTTGTATAGTTTGTGTAGTGTACGTGACATGAAAGTTGTCTACACTACTTCTGTATATCGCATTGAGTAATCCACCAGAAATAACACAAAGGTTTTGCCCACGTGCCATCTATTCTAATGGCCCGATGAGGTCCATGCCAATTCTCTTGAAGGGGACCTCAATTAATGGCAGAGGGCACAATGGCACTCTTGGTGTGGCCGGTGGATTCACCAACTGACATTCACAGCATGCCGCACACCACCTGTACACATCCCCGTGAATGCCCGTTTTTTCTCACCCTAAGTGACCCGCCATTGGATTATAATGAGCTGTATGGAACAGCATTTCCAGACGACTCCTCTGTATCAACAACAGTGTTGTATCTTCTTTTTTCTGAGCATCCTGTGTCACTCTATACACCCTATCTCTGATAATTGAAAAGTACGGTGTAACGCTTCCCACAGGAAGGAGGACAGGAAACAGGTGTTCAGCGCAAGGTAAGCTTTTATTCTCTTTCTTTACAACCCACAATGTAATACAAGCGCACTGAGTTGGCTTGTCGTCTCCCTTGACTGGAGGCTCTGTGTCTGCTTTTATGCCACTCTCCTCGTGCTCACTGGAATTAGAGACAGGTGTTAGGCATAATTTAGCTCAGGTGTAAGCGCCCTTACCGCTTTCCTCTCCCGGACGGGCGCTTGACCACGCCCCCGCTGCCACGTACCCCCACCGCCCGACTCAGGCCGGGGCACCATCCGGCCTGCCTACCACTCCCCCCCCCATTTCTGGAGAGAAAGTCGGCGACAGCCATCTGCACCCCCGGTCTGTGGACCACCTTGAATTTAAAGGGCTGGAGAGCCAGATACCAACGGGTGATACGGGCGTTAGTATCTTTCATGCGGTGGAGCCACTGGAGTGGGGCGTGATCCGAGCAGAGGGTGAAGGCCCGCCCCAGCAGGTAATACCGAGGGTGAGGACCGCCCACTTGATGGCCAAACACTCCTTCTCCAGGGTGCTGTACTTAGTCTCCCTCAAAGAGAGCTTCCGGCTAATGTACAGCACTGGGCGTCCTCCCCTCCACCACCTCAGTGAGTACGGCCCCCAGCCCTCTGTCTGAAGCGTCCGTCTGCAAAATAAAAGGGAGAGAGAAATCAGGTGCATGAAGAAGCGGCCCCCACAAAGTGCGGCTTTAATCTGCATAAACGCCTGTTGGCACTGCTCTGACCATTGGACCGGATCTGGAGCCCCCTTTTAGTGAGGTCAGTCAGCGGGCTGGTGACGTCCGAATAATTAGGCACAAACCTTCTATAATAGCCAGCCAGCCCCAGGAACTGCCTCACCCCCTTTTTGGTCTTAGGTCTAGGGCAAGTCGCAATCGCCATGGTCTTATCAATTTGGGGACGCACCTGGCCATGACCCAAGTGGAACACCAGATACCGTACCTCCACACACCCAATCGCGCACTTCTTAGGGTTTGCTGTGAGCCCCGCCACGCGCAGCGATCTCAGGACGGCCCTCAGATGTTGCATGTGCCGCTGCCAATCATTGCTATAAATGATAATATCATCTAAATAGGCAGCGGCGTACGCGGTGTGAGGTCTGAGGATCCGATCCATGAGTCGCTGAAACGTGGCCGGAGCCCCAAACAAACCGAAAGGATGCGTCACAAATTGGTGTAATCCAAATGGCGTAGTGAAGGCTGTTTTCTCACGGGACATTGGTGTCAAGGGGATCTGCCAATAACCCTTTGTTAAATCCAAGGTCGAATAAAATCGAGCAGTACCTAACCGATCGAGCGGTTCATCAACACGGGGCATTGGGTACGTATCAAATTTAGACACCGCGTTGACTTTTCTGTAATCCACACAGAATCGAACAGACCCATCACTCTTGGGAACAAGAACAACCGGGCTGGACCAATCACTGTGGGATTCCTCTATTACGCCCATATCAAGCATCGCATCTAATTCCTCCCGAACTATTTTCTTTTTATGTTCGGGTAGCTGATAGGCGGCAACGCACCACCGCGCCCGGCTCGGTCTCGATGTGGTGCTGTATGATGTTTGTACGGCCCGGTAGAGGGGAAAACACATCCGCAAATTCCTTTTGTAATTCGGAAACCTCTGTGAGTTGCCGCGGTGAGAGTTGGTCTCCACAAGTAACCGGAGTGTTAAGATTGTAGTTTTTGTTTACCTCCGGTCCAAGCTCCGCCCTCTCCGGAACTACCGTGGCCAACGTCACAGAGGCCGCCTCCTCCCTCCATAATTTCAGGAGGTTGAGGTGATAAATTTGACGTGCGCCCCCTTTACGTCGGTACGTTTAACTTCATAATCGAGATCCCCTACTCGTCGTGTGAACTCAAAGGGTCCTTGCCACTTGGCGAGTAATTTAGAGCTCGATGTTGGGAGTAATACTGAGTACCTTATCTCCGGTCGCGAATTCCGTAGCCGAGCACCCCTGTCATACAGCCGGCGTTAGCGTTCTTGAGCTTGGAGCAAATTCTCCTGTGTTAATCGCCCCAGTGTGTGGAGTTTTGTTCTAAGATCGAGAACGAACTGAATTTCATTTTTGCTATTAGAAGGTCCTCCTCCCACGCCATGGATGATGTCAAGGACACCGGGGGCGTCGCCCGTACAGCAGCTCAAACGGGAGAACCCTGTGGAGGCTTGTGGGACCTCTCGTACTGCAAACAACAGGGGTCTAGCCACTTATCCCAATTTCTAGCGTCATCGTGTACGAATTTACTGAATCATGTTCTTGAGCGTTTTATTAAATCGTTCCACTAGGCCATCAGTCTGCAGATGGTAAACGCTAGTGCGAATCGATTTAATGCCCAAGAGCTCGTAAAGTTCGCGAAGTGTTCAGTGACATAAAAGTCGTGCCTTGATCGGTGAGGATTTCTTTCGGAATCCCCACCGGAGATTATCTTGAAGAGTGCCCCGCAACACTACGTCGCGGAGATGTTGCTCAGAGGCACTGCTTCCGGATATCGCGTCGCGTAATCCACTAGGACTAACACGGGCGATGTCCACGTGCTGACCGTTCTAATGGCCCGACGAGGTCCATCCCAATTCTTTCGAAGGGGACCTCGATCAATGGTAGAGGGCGCAATGGCGCTTTTGGGGTGGCCGGTGGGTTTACCAGCTGACATTCACGCACGCCGCACACCACCTCGCGGACGTCACCGCCAATGCCCGACCAATAGAAACGGGCTATTAGGCGGAGAAGTGTTTTCCGTTCCCCTAGGTGACCGGCCATAGGATTATAGTGAGCCGCCTGGAAAACCATTTCCGGCGGCTCTGTGGAATCAATAATTGCGTTACTTCCTCCTTTGTTTGAGCGCCCTGCGTCACTCTATATAACTGATCTCTAATCATGGCAAAATATGGGTATGAAATGGCGATGCCCGGCCGGAGCTGTTGACCATCAATTACTCTCACTTGGTCAAGAGCATGTTTAAGGGTTTCGATCCCACAACTGCTCTAGAGGGAAGTCCCCTCAGGGAATTCCCTGAGAGGAGGGGCGGCCACCTCGCCTCTTCCTCGTCATTCCGAGCAGCCGAGGACGGCCCCAGCTCCGCCTCCCTGCCAAAGCATCGCACACCGCACACCTCTTTATTCAGGACCCATCCGCACAAATACCCTCTAAAATATCTTTCAAATTCGGCCAATCGGTACCCAAGATTAGCGGATGGGTGAGGCGGGACTAACCGCTGCCTCCACACTATGGTTTTTTCCCTGAATTTAATCACCAAAGTCACCATGGGATACTTGTGAACATCCCCATGCACACACCTCACCCTCACCAGTTTAGCTAAACCCAAAGCCCCGGGTTGAACCAAGCGTTGGTGGATGGTGGTCTGATTGCAGCCGGTATCCAGCAAAGCTTGGTAAATACCCCCTGATCCTTACCGAATCCGGTATGCTCCAGCCCGATAGGGGCAGCCTGCGGGACGTCGGAGACCTGCACCACCATCCCCACCTCCATCAGCGGACACTGATCCCGGAAGTGGTCCGGGTCTCCGCACCTCCAACAGGCCGGCCCAGGCGTTGCGGCCGCACTTGTGCTGGCGGGCGCCCCACCTGAGGAGGAGAGCGGCTGAAAGACGGGAGTGGGAGGGTACATTCTCCCAAGGCCGGGAAGCTGGTCTCTGGAACCCTCCACGCCTGCGCGGGGCAGGAACGGGCCCTGGGGAGAGAACAGAAGAAGAGACCAAAGGGGAGGGGCGAGGGCAGGGGCAGACACAAGGGAAGGGAGAGAGAGAGAGACAAAGAAGAGGGCTCGTCCGCCCTCGGGATCGCCGCCAGATGGTCCTCTGCGAGACGAACGGCTTCCTCCAGCGACGCCGGGCGGTGGCACTGGACCCACTCCGCCGTTTTCGGGGCAGCCGTTGACTAAATTGCTCCAGTACCACCTGATCGATAACACCCTCGACGTCGCGGTCCCCACGCGAGCAGCCACCTCCGACAGGCGCCCCGGAGCCGTTGGGCAAATGCGAACGGGCGACCGGACTTTTCCAACTTCATGCCCCGGAAGAGCTGACAATTCTCTTCCGGGCTCCGACCGACCCGTTGCAAAATGGCTCTTTTTAGGTCTGTATAGGCCAGGAGGTTAGTTGCTGGCAGTTGTTGAGCCGCGAGTTGAGCTTTCCCGGACAGGAGAGGAACTAGGCGGGCTGCCCATTGTTCATGCGGCCAGCCCCAGATTTCTGCCGTTCGCTCAAACAAATCCAGAAAGGCCTCAGGATCGTCTGCTACCCCCATCTTCTGTAACGTGGGGGGGCAGCGTGGAGCGGGTGTGCGGGGTCGCGGCTGTGGCCGGCGCGGCCTCCTGGCTGAGGAGGCTCCGGATGGCGTGCCGGTCCTCTGCCTGAGCCCGCATGATCTCAAAAAACCGGCGATCCTGGTCCTGCCGGAGCTCAAGCAGGGATTGTTGGTGGCTCTGGTGTAGTGTTGCGAGGGACTGGAGGACCTCCGTCAGCTGGGAGGACTCTACGGGGCGACCCATCTCCATACTTGGATGAACAACTCCCGGGTTTCGGCACCAGTGTAACGCTTCCCACAGGAAGGAGGACAGGAAACAGGTGTTCAGTGCAAGGTAAGCTTTTATTCTCTTTCTTTACAACCCACAATGTAATACAAGCGCACTGAGTTGGCTTGTCGTCTCCCTTGACTGGAGGCTCTGTGTCTGCTTTTATGCCGCTCTCCTCGTGCTCACTGGAATTAGAGACAGGTGTTAGGCATAATTTAGCTCAGGTGTAAGCGCCCTTACCGCTTTCCTCTCCCGGACGGGCGCTTGACCACGCCCCCGCTGCCACATACGGATAAATGAGTGTAACATCTGGCTGGAGACACTGACCATCAATCAACTTTCACTTGATCAAAGGCATGCCTAAAGGTCTCGTCTCACGAACCACTCTGCTGTTCCGGTCACCAGATGAAACTGTCCCAGCCCCAACAGATCGACAACATCCTCGGCGTCGCGCTCCTCTGGCTGTAGCCACTACTGGCAGACATCACAGAACTGTTGGGCAAATGCAAACGGGTGGCCATGCTCACTCAGCATCAGCAAGCGAAGTGCTGTCGTTGTTGTTCAGGGCTGTGGCCAACCCATTGCATAATGGCCTCATACACCAGGAGGTTCACTGCGGGCAGGTGTTGGGCCGCAAAAAGGGCTTCCCCGGAAAATAGTGGCAGGAGGTGGGCCGCCCACTGTGACTTCGGCCATCTCCAGACCTCCACCTTGCATTCATGCGATCGGATGTATGGAAAGTGATGGGCCTGCGGTCATGGCTGGACCTTCCCGCTGGTGTAGCAAGCTCCGGAACTCCTGCCGGTCTTTGCTTGAGCTCGGAGGATCACCTGGAAGCATTGATCTTGCTCTCGACTCTCGACTCATCTCCAGCAAGGCCTGGTGTTGGGCTTGGTGCATGCTGATGAGAGATTGGATCACTTCGGCCAACTTCTAGGACTCCATGGTGTATAAGCTTCCTCAGAATTCCTGGGATTCGTCACCACTGTAACAGGTCTGGACATTGCATAAATGAGGAAGCGGGGTTCAGGTAATGTCACACTTATTTATTCACTCACAATATAGTCTGTATAGTTTTTAAGCACACTTGTGTAGCTTCAGCATGTTCAACACTCTCTCTCTCTCTCTCTCTCTCTCTGGGCTCTGGCTTGGGCTCCTCTTATCGCTCGTCCCAAATTACTGCAACAAGAAACAGCTGTTAGACGTAATTATCACATGGGGATCCGGGTTGGGAGGGTTACTTTTGAAATGTACTATGGATTACAAAATACATGCTGTAAAATGTAACTTGTAACATATTCCTTTGGATTACTCAAGGTCAGTAATGTAATCTAAATACTTTGGATTACTTCTTCAGCACTGGTAGATTTTTTCACTTGTTTTCACTATAAAACTCTGCCAGTACAGTAAGTCAAAATACACATGTTAAAAATACATTCTCTGAAAAACTTAAATATCTTATGCAGTGTTGTTTCTAAAACAAGATAAATCAAATTGATCTTGTTTTAAGGATTTTTAGATATTTCTACAGGAAAACAATACAAAAATTATTATCAAGAATACAATTTTTGCCCTAATATCAAAGGTCTTACTAGAAGAAGAAAAAATATTATCTAACGTTATTTTTCTTGATAAAAAAAATATGATTGTGCCCGGTAACATGTGCATTTAAAATTGCTAGAAATAGCATTTTAGCTTAGTGTGAAGCTGACAGTTTACACAAGGATTATTTCTGTTTCTTCTGCTTCAAACTTACAACAAACTTACTTCTCTGTCTGCTCGTATGAATGTAACACATCATAAGAAAGTCTTTCACCGCTGTTCAAATGCACTTTGGATCACATCATTTATATGTATAAATGTTTTCCATCTGAAAGGACTAAATATTAAATGAAACAAATGACAATAAAATGCAAAATAATCTCTTCTGTAATCAGAAATACTTTTTGAATGTAACTGTATTCTAATTACCAATTATTTAAATTGTAACTGTAGTGGAATACAGTTACTTATATTTTGTATTTTAAATACATAATCCTGTTACATGTATTAAGTTACTCCCCAACCCTGCTATCGTGAATCCTTAATGCTTCCCCTCTCCCTGGACGGACGCTCAACCATGCCCTTGCCACACTAATCTTTATTGTCATTGTAGGGATTGGAGCAGATGAAACAAAAGAAAAATATAAGATATCTTAAAAAAGAAGAAAATGACAGAATCTAAAATGTATTTGTGAAAATAGTTATTTTCCCTATTGTACTGCATGTATTTGAATTGTGCTTATAAATGTACGTTCTTGTGCTTATTGTGTGTTCAATAAAGACATGAAAACCACTCATTTTATAATTTTTCTGTTGTCGTGATGAAGAACAGACAATACTTTTTTCTCCAGAAATCATGGTAAATTGTTTCACAGTTTCTGTATGTTTTCCTCCAACTATATACTAGCAAACTGGCACACACAGTGCTAAATAGCACTTTCATACTGAAGTAAAGCCCCCAGTAGGATTAGTAATGGGCTCTTTAAAGTTTTTCCACTGAAAGACTGCATCATTTCAGTATGTTTAAGTTCAGTGAGTTTAGTTTAATGGCCTGAGCAGAGTTTACTTCTTCTACTAAGCCCTTCCGCATTGCATCTTGAATATGTTTACCCCTGTATTTTGCACTCCACTGTGGGTTCCAGTTTGACCCTCAGAGAATGTTCTCCATTTGCACACTGTACAGCACTAGTTAGCATTTCAAAAGCTCCAAGATTTCACAGCCTCACCTACTTTTGCTCCCCCCAAATCTGAAGCACATGCTAATAAATCTTAGAAATCTTTTTTGTCATAAACTTAATTTCCTGCCATTCTGTGTTTATGCTTGCCTTCTTTGCTAATATTAACATTACACAATGTCATCAAACTCTTCCTATCCTCCTCTGTTTCTCGTCACAGTAACCTCTCCTCTGAGATATTACTGGCTGAATTAACTGACAAACCTTATATTATATAACTTTAAACTATGATGTGCTTATAAAAAAATTATAATCTAAGCTCTCTCAGATCACCAATGAGCTGGCACCTTGATTCTGATTGGTCAATCACTACATTCTGTTGTCGAATATTTTTAAATAATGACCTTGGCATTTTGTCCCAGGCAACCAGGTCTTTTTCTTCACAAATAACACAATATTTTTAAAACGTTGTGTAATAAGCTAGATAATGTACATTCATATGATCAAATGAACCCCTTTAGGGTGATGCAAGACCCCTCTACTTTCGATACTGAATGGCTGACGGTGCATTATCCTTGCAAACACACATACTCAGGGAAATTATGCGAACCTCTTGATTTGCAATACCATTTTAAAAAATCATTCAATTTTGAACAGTCTTGATCAATCAAGATGCAATGATTCAAATAGTGGTTGTATTAGGAAAAGTTGTTTAATTAAATTCTGTAGCAAAGGATCAGGATGCATTTCTATGATGTAAAATGTAAAAGTAGCTGGTCACACAACATTACAATGATTCAAACGTGTGATAAATCAAAATTGAGGGCTCAAACAGATTAAATTCATGCTTTAGACTGCCTTTAGTCTTATTGAAGTGCAATGCTGTAAACTGAAGCACAACATCACAACAATGTGCATGTTCTAAAAGTTTGTCCCAAAACACCTCCAGACTGCTGTACAGGCCTTTTCAGCAGCTTCAGAAAGCATCTGGATGAAGTTCCTTTGGGAATTCCTAAAGGATTTCAGTTATTTTACATAAATCCATACTTTAGTGCCATGTGGTGCTGTAGCTCTGCATCATATTCCAGCACATTATTCTGTTCCCCTGATAACCCTCTGTACCATTGCAGTAAATGAGCTCTCTTTCATGTAATCCTTTGCATAATCCTTAAAGTTTCTTTTTTTTTATGCTGAAATTTGTATTTCGCCTTTATAGAGAACATTATTTATGAACTGTGACTTCAATGACAATTTCCTGAATTGAACAGAATGCAGCTCATTAGGTCAAATATTTATTTGAAATTTGGCTGTATATGGGCATATGGTGACATGAAATATTTTAGGAAAGTTGACATGTCCTGTGGTATAGACATGCTATACTTTAAAAAACAATTTTTAACAATTATGCAAATTTCTTTATAAGGTAAGTATTGTGCATGCTGTTTCATGACCTCATATTGATGGAGTGACAGGGAATTTTAAAACTTAATTTGTCACATTGCTGGACCATTTAAAATAAATTAGTGTGCAAAGTAATGTAATAAAACAGAAAATGGTGATAAACTTAAATGGTGACCAGTTGAAAGTGCAGAACATATGGTACGTATTTATGCCTAGTAAATGCAAAGACCTGTCTCCATGTGGATTAAGTGTATTCATTATTAATGAGACCACTGTAAAGGTTAAGGGTGGATTTGAGAGACGTTAGTGCACACACTGTCTTTACCCAATTATGGCTCATTCAACATACAATAATATTAAACTCCCAGTCGCAACCTTCTATTGAGACATCAGTTACTATATCAGGCAGAGATAAATGTTTATATTCGCCTCTTTTTGGTAGTGCGCGCATTTTAAAAAGAATGAAAATTCAGTATTTTCCCCTGTTAAAAAGGGGGATAATGCATTGCATTAATTATCCAAGATCTTGATTTTGTATGACTTTGATGTGGTGACAGTAAGGGTTATCCTGATGACCACTAGGGGTCTATCTATGTTTATTGTTTACTTCTTGTCTTTAGTTTGCTTATGGGTTTTGCAGTTCTTTTCCATGTCTTTGTTCATTGGTTCTTGTGCTTATTAGTTCCAGGTGTTTCTTGTTTTCTCAATAGTTCTCTATGTATTTAATCCCTGTGTTCCCCTGAGTTCTTTGACAGATTGATTGTATGTACCGTAATTTCCGGACTATTGAGCGCACCTGAATATAAGCCGCACCCACTGAATTAAAAAAAAAATATTATTTTGAACATAAATAAGCCGCACCTGTCTATAAGCCGCAGGTGCCTACTGGTACATTGAAACAAATTAACTTTACACAGGTTTTAATGAAACACGGCTTGTAACAAAAATAAATTTGCAGTAAACAGTAGCCTACCAAGATAGTCATTGGTCACTATCTTCCTCCTGTGCACTGAAACCACTGAAGTCATCTCCTTCGGTGTCGGAGTTGAATAGCCTCAGAATTGCTTCATCCGATATTGGATCGTTTTCATTGTCGCTCTCGTCACTTTCATCCGGAGGCAAATCCCCCGCTGAGCCCTCTTCAACACGCAGCAGTCCAGCCTTTCGAAACCCGTTGATGATAGTGGATTTTTGGACAATGCTCCACGCTGTCAGGACCCACTGGCAGACTTGACCATAAGTTGCTCTTCGCATGCGGCCCGTTTTAGTGAAGGATTTCTCCCCATTTGTCATCCAAGCCTCCCACTGAACACAGAGCGCCACCTTAAATGCACGATTTACACTGATGTCGAGTGGCTGCAAATACTTTGTTGTGCCCCCAGGAATCACAGCTGGAATTGAGTTTGTCCTCTTGATGGCTTCTTTCACCGAATCTGTTATGTGGGCCCTCATGCTGTCCAAAACGAGCAATGCCTTGTTCCTGTGAAAGAATCCTCCCGGTCGCTGTCGTAACACTCCGTATGCCATTCATGCATTAGGCTTTCCGTCATCCATCCTTTCTTGTTGACTTTCACAACAATACCTCTCGGGAATTTTTCTTTTGGCATCGTCGTGCGTTTAAAAATCACCATCGGTGGAAGCTTTTCTCCCGATGCCGTGCAGCTCAGAACACAGGTGAAGTGCGTTTTTTCATGCCCAGTTGTTTTCAGCGTGACGGATGATTCGCCTTTCCTGTTGAGAGTCCGAGTGAGAGGCAGGTCAAACGTCAGAGGAACCTCATCCATATTTATGATGTCGTGCGGGCCAATGCAATGCTCCGCTATCTTTGCATCTTTGAATTTGCGGAAGTTTGAAACTTTTTCCTCGTAGTCGGGAGGGAGCTGCTGACACAGACTCGTCCGTACCCTGATGGACAGGCCTTTACGTCTCATAAATCTGAGACACCACAATGGTCCACCTCTAAAATCCTCAAACTTCATTGCGGTGGTGATTGTTTTGGCTTTCAGTCGGATCTGCACAGTTGAAACACCTCGGCCGTCTGCTCTCTGTGTGTTGACCCAGTCTTCGAGCACATTTTCTAGTTCGGGCCACCTGCTTTTCTTCCCTCTGAAAGCTTTGGTTGTCTTTTTGCACTGAGTCAATTCATCACGCTGCTGTTTCCAACGTCTTATCATCGACTCATTAAGACCAAGCTCCCGTGCAGCAGCTCTATTTCCTTTTCCAACAGCCAGATCAATCGCCTTCAATTTGAAAGCTGCATCATATGCATTTCTACGTGTCTTGGCCATGATGAAGGTGACAAAATGACTACCGTAATCAGAATGATGGGAAGTTTGAGCGCGCTCGATTTAATCTAAACAGTAAACAAAAAATGTTGTTTGACCTTAACCCGTTCGGCAATTTCATTGGTCTAATGAAAGCTTCATGCCGCCAAAAAACTGAGTACCTCACAAAAAATTATTATTTATTTATTTTTTTAAATAAAATTTGAAAGCAGGAAAAATCCATATATTAGCCGCGTCATTGTTTAAGCCGCGAGGTTCAAAGCGTGGAAAAAGTTTGCGGCTTATATTCCGGAAATTACGGTAGTGTGAGTTTCAGTTATGGTTTTTCCCTTACTTTGTTTTGCAATTTGCCTTTTCTTTAATAAACTATTTTTGGATCCACACCCTTGGACTCTGTGAGTCCAATACATTACAGAAGAACTGACCTCCAATGGATCCAGCAGTAAAGCTCCTTTGCCTCTGTCAAGGAGCTCGCTCCATAGAGGAATATGTGGCTGACTTTTGTAGGCTCTCCAATCTTCTGATCTGGGACAAGGTTGTGCTAAAGGACATTTTAGGCATGGTCTGGAAGAGCCCACCCACTCTGATATGTCAGGTTGCTGAGTGGGATGATCACAGGTACAATTTATTGACATCACCATATATTCAGAGGGATCAGATCTTACATTGGGTGAGATGCCTGAGTCCATGCCTGCGACCTATCTGAGTCCCCTTGTGCCTTGCCCTCTGTGTCCCCTTGTGCCTTGCTCTCTGAGTCCATGCCTGTGACCTCCAAGATGAAGAGAGGGAGAAAAGCTGTAGTTTTCTGAAGCCGCCAGAGGCCGCTTCAGCTCCCTCCTCTCCAGAAGTGGCCTCTACTCCCTCTGCGGCTGCTCACCCAGAGGCAGAGGAGGTCCCAGTCACAGAGGTGGTCCAAGTGGTCTCAACATTAGTGGTCCCTGCCTGGGTGATCCCAGAGGCCGCTAGTGCCTTGCTCTCTGAGTCCCCTGTTGTCTGGACCTCACCAACATCTCCTGTTTCCTGGATCCTGCCAGCCTCTCATGGCCATCCGCCAGGTTCACAGTGGTCACCTGCTGACTCACCTGGTCCACCCTGGTCTCCTGGCCATCTGCCTGGTCCACCCTGATCTCGTGGCCATCCGCCTGGTCCACCCTGGTCTCGTGGCCGTCCGCTTGGCCCACCCTGGTCTCGGGGCCGTCAGCCTGGTCCACCCTGGTCTCGTGGCCGTCCGCCTGGTCCACCCTTGTCTCGTGGCCGTCAGCCTGGCCCACCCTGGTCTCTTGGCCATCAGCCTGGCCCACCCTGCTCTCCTGGCCACCCTGCTCTGTCCAAGCCGCCTTGGTGTCCTGCTCCTCCAAGGTCTTCAGCTCCACTTGTTCTCCTTCTGTGGTCACCTGGTTCGTCTGCTCACATATGGTCTCCTGCTCATATTTGTAAAAGATTTTTGTGTGTGTAAAAAGGGGGTTCTCTGTAAGGGTTACCCTGGCGGGGTCCAGACTAGGGGTCTGTATGTATGTTTATATTTAACTTGTCTTTCGTTTTCTTACGGGTTTTGTATTTCTTTTCCTTGTCTTTGTTAATTTGTTCTTGTGCTTATTCCAGATGTTTCTTGTTTTCTCATTATGTCCTTGTGCATTTAATCCCTGTGTTCCCCTGTGTTCTTTGCCAGTTCTTGTCATTAGATGGATGTAGTTTGAGTTTCAGTTCTAGTTTTTGCCTTGCTTTGTTTGCATTTTGTCTTTCTTTAATAAACTGCATTTGAATCCACACCCTCACTCTCTGAGAGTCCACTACGTTACAGTGACATTGTCTCCTTCAGTGGGCGGCTATTACTTTAGTCATTCAAAAAGAGCTTTTCACTTACTGTATGTCTGATCTTAAACAACAGAGCCAGGCTAAAAGTGTCCATCAAGAGGCGAAAAAACAATTCATTTCATTTTCAGACAATTGTGCAGACCTAAGTGGATTGTTATCGGCCTGAATAGGATGCATAGTTTGTTTTAAATAGTCTCATATCACATCACCTCACCTCTTTTTGAAAATATCAAAGATTTGCTGGTAGCCAGAGGTGTATAGTAATGAAGTACAAATACTATGTTACTTATGAAAAAAAAAAAATTTATAATAATAATATTTGTACTCCAGTATATCCATTTTAGGAAACATGTTTGTAAACTAATAATTATGATTTCTGTTAACATACATTGAAATTTTTAAATTATATTAATTTCTCATATATCTTTCCATAGGTGGACATGTTCTGTTTGACCACATATGAATAACACCTCAAAATAAAGGAAAACATATATAAAACACTAGTTATAAACTACGAATAATATATAAAGTTATAAACTCTTATTTCAATAATTTTGCACAATGGCTGATGTCCACCTCCAGTGTGGTGTCATTTCCTAACATATATATTCAATGAAAGGTCATGGTATCATGACATAACAGGGTGCGCAATAAATCATGGGACACAAATAACCTCCACTATCAGTGTTAATATTACACATTTACCACAAATGAATACATGTTAGTGAGATTATATATAACTACTTACTACTATATACTTAATTATTTGATACAATGTACTTATTATATACATACATGTTGTTGCATTGTTATTACATTTAAAGTACTTGCATTTAATTAAATGTATTTATAAGTCTAAGCCGTAATCCTAAACCTATCCCTACCCTTACTCCTAAACTTACCCATACCTCAACCTCAGTAGCAGCAGATGTGGTAATTTTGCAGAACAACATGTAGTTACACAGTAAATGCATAGTCTTGTATGTATTTAATGTTAGTACACGGTAGTTAAGGCCCCTTAATATAAAGTGTGACCCAAACTCTAAACTGTATGTGGGGGAAAAAATTATTTAGCATTTACTTTTGTCAAATATGTTTGACGTGTAGTTTTTGGGACATGAGGAAGTGACACAATAGAAAAGGATTTCAATCATTTAAAATTGAACTTTTAAGCCCATCAATTTGTGTAACATTATAAAAAGTCTTTATTCTAGCAAAATTGAAATCAGGTGAAATTAAACAATATAAATTCCACACACACTTGTAATGGGGAATTAAATGTCAAAGAATTGTAGGAATGACCCATATTTACAGGCGTTCCTGTGCGAGACACTGTTTAACACTGAAAAACAGTGTGGGTGGACGTAAAAACAAGTTCAGTGTGAATGTCATCTACTAAACAGAAGAGAGTACTGCCACAGAAAAGGTTTAACATGAAAATAGTGTATTTCTCATTGGATTAGTGTCATTGTTTTGGCAGTAAATAGTGTTTATCATAAGGGTAATGTAAGAAAATCATGTTAAGTGTGTTACGTCCCAGGGTGCAATTATTATTGTAATTTGTGTGATACATGGGCAGTGATAATTGTACTGCTTACTGTGTAGGTGTTGTCTTGTGGCAGTGTTTTGTGGTGTTTTGCTCTCTCTTTCTCTTTCCTTCTCACTCGCTCTCCTCATTGCAAAGGTTAATGGATAGCAGTTAACAATGGTTACCTTTGATTGCTGCCTTGATCTGATTGGTTGCTGGACAGAGAGCTTGAGGATTAAGCTTAAGAGTGAACTCACTTCGGGAAGGCCTTTTGTGTCCAGACTGCTGAGACGTTTTCCTCAGCTTATTGTAGTTGCTACCAGTTGTTATTGTACAACCTGTTGCTTATTGAGGTAACGTTGGTAAGTGCATATTCTTTGTTTCATATGTCAAGATATTGATACTCAGGGAGAATCCGTAGATCATTGTTTATCATTTCCTTTTTTTCATTCTTATTATTTACTTGTGACCCCCTTCCCAACACTAGATGGGGAGGGACGTAACAATTGTTTTAACTATACCTGTACTACTGTACTTTTATTTTGAATTAATGCAGTAATGCAGTTTTTCATACCTCTCTTTCTTCCAGAACAACCTCTGACATATGCAATAAAAATGTAATGGCATGTATGAATGGGTGCATTTACTGGTGTTTTAAAATCCCAATGTGGTAAACAATTAGCATGCACTCGAATGCAATATGATTTTGACTAAAGGATCTGGACACGACAGAAGATGTCCACTGATTGTCACTGATCTTTCCCCCAGCCATTTCTGTCGAGTGTAGCGTCCGTGCAAAGCAACATCCGATACCTCACACAACTCAAGGGAAAAATGGATTTCAAACGGAAAGCAGTTTCTTCACTTAATTACTGGACGATTCCTTATTTTACAGGACGTTGGGCATATTTTGTTAACTAATTTGACCTGATGCTGCTTCAGTGTGAGGGTGACTCTCTCTCCACTCACTGGCATAAATTCCCTCAGTCGATGATGGCATTGACAACAGTTGTCAGGGATGGGGAATTGCAGAATTCAAATGATAATGCATCAGTTACAACAAAGAATCTCCAGTTTCACAAAACAGCATCCAATACAGTTAAAGAGAAACTAACACAACAGTAGATTATGGACTTCTGAAGCAGCAAAACAAGTGGGTATACGCAAATATCTATCTTTCTAATGCCGAGTTTACACTGCACGATTTTAAGCCAGATTTTCGCTCGCCGACAGTTTTGTGGAGATCGCCGACAAAAGCCTGAAATCATAGGTAAATCGGAACTCGCTCCCATGAGCGACAATCGCAATGTATGAACTATCAAAGATGCGATTTGAGAGAAGTGCAGACGCAGGTAAGAAAATATGTAGATTTTTCAGTAGGAGCTACGTTTTCATATTGTAACCAATAAAATATATGATGTCTTTAGGTGATTAAAAACATACACATCATATTCTGAAATGCATAACATATGATCATGCACTTGTTTTCGTATCTCGTATCACTTCTCGCATGTACTCTGTTGTGAAACGTAATTTGGAGTCCAGTCGTCAGGGACTCGTTATGTAATTTGAAAACGCTACGACGTCCATGACAAGACAGATATATAAGTAATATGAATGGTACCACAATACGACGTCTTTGAAAGTTGTGTAGTGTGTAGGAGGCATAAATGATTATACACAAACAGCCCTGGGAAAAAAGTAAGCATACAGCGTATACGTGCATATGCCCCGACTACACCTCTGGATCACATATAATTCATACACACAAAAACATGGTATTAGAGTAAACACACACACAGAGAAACATTTTAGGCAAGAACAAAACATCACAAATGTTAAAGCCCATGGGCATTAGGCTGTCATCATCAAGTCGGTTCTTGTGCTTTCAGTTTGCACAGCTGATAGAAAGCAACTGCAGCACCTGGCTCTAAAAACTGCAGCCGCCTCACTGTTGGGAGAGTGTTTTGGCATTCATCACCATGACATCACAGTAAGTCAGACAGCACTTCTAACTGGCATGCAGCTGCTGGTGATCACCGATAAACAGTTCTGCATAGAACTTGTTCACCTCAAGTGAGCCTATAATAAAGACCCAATTGACATCATTGAGGCCCCATAATGACATCATAAAGACCCCATTATGACATCATAGAGGCACCACTATGACACCATAGAATCCTCTTTAATGACAACATAAAGGGTGAAATCCAGTCGAAGGTTATCCTCTATATGCCCTACTGCAGGGGTGCTTATTAAATTGATTGCAATTGACTGGTTGATTGAAAGACTACCACTGGTTGATCTCGTTAACTGGTCAAACTGGTAAAGGGAGCAGAGACTTCTACTCAATAACAAAATTATTAATTTATTTCTTCATTTCAGCTCCCGTGCAGACGGATTTACGAAACATAGGATGGTAGGAGAAGACTCATTCATATTTATGAGGAACGTTCTACCTGATTGTTTACGGATACTATCAGGGTTAGGGCTATAGTTTCACTGACCAATCAGGTAGTGCTTTCTTGATAAATATTACTGAATCGTCCAATCAGGTATCTCAAACCTTGTGAATATGTAGATAACTCTTCCCCTGCCATTCTACATTTCAGAAACTCAACCCCCGCATGCTGTCTGACAGACATCTATGTTTTGTGTGTGTTGTGAGAGCGCTCACGGTAAGGCGCACTTGTTTGATGATAAAAAAATAAATAAATGCCTGCCTTGGCTAGGTATTGAAAGAAACACGATCAGTTATGCCTGAAATACAACTCCATTTGGGATCTTTTATTATTCCCGAATGCCCTTTGGGGTTTGCAATGGACCTTTGACATTTCAACATCATATTCAGGTTTCATGCGTGGGAGCATGCGTTAGGCAGGAGTGCTCCTGGCTGTGTTAGTCGGTTGATAGATCTTTGGATAGATATGACATTTTGCATAAAATGCTGATAAATTGCATTGGATGTGTTCAGAAGAGTTGTGTGTTGAAATTGAGAGTTTGTTGTGGGTTATTTTTGAGGGATGCATATTGATTACATGAGTGGAGTTAGACCACATTTTGGCACTCATGCCGTATTTCATTATACCATATTTCTTTCTATGGAGTTTCATTATGCTGAAATTTAGTACGGTCCCATCGATTCTGACAGTAGTCAGAATAAAAACCCCAAAATATATTAACTGAAAAATACTGTTTGGAAATTGCAGAAAAATTCCGACATCATAGAGGCCCAATAATGACATCATAAAGACCCCATAATGACATTGTAAAGATCCCATTTTTACATCATACAGTAGAGGCCCATTATGACATCATAGATCCACCATTATGACATCATAGAGGCCTCATTATGACACCATAAAGAACCCATTTGAGGAGTGTGGTAAGTATTTTTCTCGTGAGCTACTGTGAATTTTACTAAATCAATTTCTATAAAGTTGTCTTTACTTTTACAAGTATGACGACTGGGTACTTTATACAACACTGCTGGTGGAGCGGGATTGTGTCATAACAAGTCAAGCAAGGACAGATTATGGATCGGGCCAATAGGGCCAGTCCCTAAGCCTCCCTAAGACTGCCATGAGTCTCAAGCTAAGATGGTCTCTATGGTCCAACACCCAGAAACAAGCCACTACAGTAGTAATATTTGCACTTGAAAGTGTTCCAGTGACTGTTGGCACAATATGTAATCAAAGGATTGTGAAATGCTATCTTTTCCTGGTCCCTCCTCAGTGCGAACAGTTCTTTCTGAACACCTTGTAGCAGCTTTGATATTGTAGATATTGTATACTAATCGTGGTACATTCTTGTCTCTTTTGCACTGTATTACACTTATGATGTGTTCATTCTCGTAATTGCGACTGCATTTCTTGCTTTATTTGAGCGATTACTACTTGTTATTTGGACATTAGATCTCAAAATTGCAACAAGTATAAATTGGTGCCCGGGGCCTCGCAGGACTATAGTCTGTCTTAGAGCATATGCTGTATAACTAATTCATTAATTTATGTAATTTCAATGGAATGATTTAATAGAAGTATTAAAAAAACAATGTATATTGTCATTTACATCCATGCCCATGACACTATATGCCCTATCCACGTCCAACCCACAAACTAAGCTTGACATACTTCCATGGCTTGGAAGTCATAATTAAAACATGGTGTGCATTCATGTAATTTTAGTTTGGACATGTTGAGCAATTTCATATCTCTTTCCCTTTTTTCAATGTTATGACAAAGATAGGAATCTATTTTTGTGCTACAGCAACACAATGAAGAGCAAAGGATGTACATTAGGTGTGCAATTGATTATTTGTTTTTGTATGTATGTGTATTTATGTCATTTTGCCACAGAGAACGATGGGCAATGTACAATTTTTGCACAAGCTTGTCACCTAAAAAACAAGCTAAATAAACAGTGTTTTTCCTCAACAGTACATCATATGTGTACAAACTGAATTGTATGCAGTCAGCATTCGCTATTACAATTTATTATGTATTACACTTCCTTGAAATGTATTAATGAGTTATAAGTTTGTATTAATTTGCTAATCCTGTGCTTACAGCCCTTGAGCTAAGAGAGAATTTACAGGGTGACTTCTGGTCACCTGAGTCCTCACTAAATTCAGTTTAGACCCACTTAATCCTTCTGGGTATTGAGCTCTCTATATAATGTCTGTATCCTTGTGCTACTAATAAAAAGACTAATCATTTGTATTTATATACGATAAATACAAGAAATAGGAGGAAGAGAGTCATTTAAAGAGTTAAAATGCAGAGATTATAATTGGATTTCATATCAAATTAATTAGTGGTCGACCAATATATCGGAGGCAGATAAATCTGTCAATATTCAGACTTTTTTTAAATTATTGGCATCGGCCGATAATTTTTCCCGGTTGGCCAATTCCACTTCTCATTGGACTTTTTTCATAGAACAGAGGTATATATCGGCGCTCAAGAGAGACCCCTAGTGTCTCTTCTCTGACACAACGTCTCGTTCCCTCCATCGGGGAACGGAGGTTACATATGTAACCTAGACCTTTTTTGCACATTTTGGATTTTTATTCTCATCTTGGTGTCTCCATCCAGTATTTATATGCAGAATCCCAAATATATTTGAATAAATATTTGTGAATTGAAAATAGCTAGTGAGATGCCATCCAACTCTGGTGGCAGTCCAGGGAAGTAATTTCACTCATCTCAACTGGTAGGTCAACAGATGTTGATGCTTTAAATGTTCATGTGTCATATATTCAACTGTGATAATAGAAATACAAATTAAATATATTTATTGACTAAAATACATTTAAAAACTACAATTCATTAAAAACTAAACTAAAACTGTTAAACACAGTTTGCAAAATAAATGAAGCTAAATTAAAAAGTAATTTTAGATTGGAAATGAAAATGTAAATGAAAAATTAAAACTACATTCAAAACTCAAAACTACAATGACCTTGACCAAAACATAATGACCATATCATGGTCCACATTGTCACGATCCCTTGTTGTCTGTCCCGTGTTTTCTGTTTCACTCAGCACTTCACACTCCATGTCATGTTCCTGGTGGTCCGGTCCGTGTTTTCACCAGTCCCTGTCTAAGAAATGTACACTTCCCATCTTTCCTTGCCCTCACCACCTGCCAGCACTCACTCATTGTTTTCACCTGCTTATCGTTTAGTTCCATCACTTTGTGTATTTAAACCCTGTTTATTCTCCATTCCCCTGTCGGTCTTTCATGTTTGTGGATGCTTGTGTCCGTGCTCTCCGTCATTGTTTCTCCTACCCGTTATACCCATCTAATGTCTTTCGTGTTGTTTTGCTTTATTTTTCCCCATCGCGGGTATTTCCTTTGTTCCTGTAGTGTCTGTTACCATTTGTTTTGTTTAAATAAAAACCGCTGCATCTAGATCCTCTCTCCTCGTCTGCCTTCACCTACATTCGTGACACACATAATGACCACATTCAAATGTGCATTATCATCAACAAATTGTTGAATATATTCAAACATTAAGACTCAGTCTATATTCACTTCCAATGTTTGTTTTTAGTTGTTGTTGTTGTTGTTTTCATGTAATGTAAGTGAATGGTGGAATACACATTCGAATGCAAATACTGTTCAACTTATTTGTTGCGCCCTCTTGTAGAGACAACGTCAATTTAAAAATCGGGTTATACCTGCAGTCTTGTAGCTCTTTTTCCCTAAGTGACATTTACAATTAGAATATAATTCAAACGTTGGTAATATTTAAGTAAAAAAGATGGATGTATTTTCTCAGTTGACAGTCCTACAGCAAGCTAACATCCTGCCAAACACCTTTTGTTTTCTTCTGTGTTTCATTCATTCATAGGTGTGAGTTGAGAGCATCTTTCTATCTTATCACAGAAGGACTAAAACATAACAAAAAGTGTTTTCAGTATATGATGTAACATAATAAACAAGTAATGAATTGTGGTATGTAGTACATAATGAACTATAACTTGCAGTGTCACTGACACATTATTCAAATGGTGAGCTGGAAAACTAGCTAACCATCCTGGTACACTCTACACAGCGTGGAGCTCAAGAATGTGAGATATGCCAGTGCTGCATGGTGTAGCTTGACAGATTTCAGAGATGCCATAATAGGTTTACACAACGCTAAATACACAGAAGATTTTCTGCATGTATAATGCAAGAGACCACGTAGAACAGTTATGGCCTAATTGTGGGTCTATAAATAAATTTTACTCTGGAAAGGGGGGAGGGGTCATTTATTAAGGCTCATTCAATATAACTGCGACAAGCAAACTGATGTTGAGCTAAAGAATAGATTTTTGGTTGATTTCTTTACAGAACAGAAAGAGCTATTAATCTTTCTCCCTTCCTCTGTTTATTCTCTTGCAGAACATTATTAGATAAATTAATCTGAATTCAATTGTACTGAAATGTTTCAAACAAAAAAAGAAAAAAAGGCTTTTGCAATTGTTCCTCACGCTCTTGCATAAAACATATTTTTATATATTTAGCTAACACAATCATAAGTGCTTCTTGTTAAAACTGAATTGATATCTAAAGACATATTACAAATACATATTAAATGTACATTAATGTGAAAAAGTATTTGCCCCCTTGCTGATTTCTTCTATTTTTGTGTATTTTTCATACAGAATTTGTTTAGAGCTTCAAACAAGATATAACATAAAACAAATTCAACCTGAGTAAATACAAAATACAGTTTTCAAATATATATATATTTTTATTGAAGCAAAAATTTCACCTATAATCACCCATGTGAAAAACGAACTACCCCCTTAAACTTAAAAGCTGATTGTGCCCCTTTAGCAGCAACAGCTGCAACCAAAAGCTTCAGATAACTGGAGATCGGGCTTTCACAACACGGTGGTGGAGTTTTGGTCCACTCTTCTTTGCAGAACTGCTTAAGTTCAGCCAGATTGGAGGGTTTTCAAGTATGAACTGCCAGCTTAATGTCCTGCCACAGCATCTCAATTGGGTTCAAGTCAGGACTTTGACAACTTTAATTTAGCTTCTTTTGAGCCATTTAGAGGTGAACTTACTCCTATCCTTTGGATCATTGTCTTGCTGCATAATCCAGTTGCTCTTGAGCTTCAACTCACGGACTGATGACCGAACATTCTGCTTTAGGATTTTCTGGTAGAACACAGAATTCATGTTTCCCTCAATTATTGCAAATCACCCTGAAGCAGAAAATCATCCCCACATCATCACACTTCCACCACCATGCTTGACCGTAGGTTCTTTTTGTGGAATTCTGTGTTTGATTTATACCAGATGTAATGGGACCCCTGGATTCCACTTTCAACTCAGTCCACAAAACATTGTTCCAAAAGTTTTGAGTATGATAAAGGTGTGTTTTGGCAAAATTCAGATGAGCCTTAATGTTCTTCTGGGTTAGCAGTGATTTTTGCCTTGCCACTCTTCCATGGATGCCATTTTTGGCCAGTGTCATTCTGAATGTGGAGTCAGAACAGTGACTTTTATTGATGCGAGAGAGGCCTGCAGTTCCTTGGATGTTGTCCTTGGCTTTTTTGTGACTTCCTGGTTGAGTCGTCGCTGTGCTCTTAGAGGGATTTTGGAAGGTCGGCTACTTCTGGGAAGGTTCACTACTGTGCCAAGTTTTCCCCATTTAGCGATAATGCCACTCACTGTGGTTCTTTTGATTCCCAAAGCCTTTGAAATTGCTTTGTAACCCTTCACAGACTGATGTATTTCAATCACCTTTTCCCTCATAATTTCTGGAATTTCTTTCGCCCTTGGCATAGTGTGTTATTGAGACATTTTAATCAACTTCATGCTGCTTTAAAAGTTCTATTTAGGTGTTGATTTGATTGAACAAGGCTGGCAGTAATCAGGCCTGGGTGTGTCTAGTCCAGCTGAACCCCCTTATGAATACAGTTTCATAGATTTGGGGATTTGGTAACTAAAGGGGCAGAAACTTTTTCACACAGGCCCAGTTGCTATTGGATAACTTTTTTGCTTCAGTAAATAACATTATCATTTAAAAAACTGTATTTTGTGTTTACTCAGATTGCCTTTGTTATATGTTTGGTTTGTTTGAATTTTTTAGACAATTTAGTGTGAGATATACACAAAAACAGAAGAAATCAGGATGGGGCAAATACGTTTCCACATCACTGTATAAGTCTCTCATCATTTACTCACCCATTGGCTGTCTCAAACTCGTACAACTTTCTTTCTTTTGTGGAACACAAAGATATTTGTATATGTGTTTTTGTCCATACAATGCAAGTCCTTGGGATCCAAAATGTTCAAGCTCCAAAAAGCACATAAAGGCTGCCAGGGACTTCATGCATCTATTATTTAACTTTTTTTATTTAATTATTTATCTATTTATTTTTTGAGGGAGCACCATGGTCAACCACCGCAACTCTAATCCAACCGACATGTAAATATGGTATTCTGTGTTCAGTGTAAATGATAGATAATAAAAGTTCTCTAAAGTCTAAATAAAATGGTTTGCATTTCCCTAAGAGTGTAGTGCTATTTCTCCATAACATATTTTAACCACAAATATGGTCTTAAGTGTCTAAATATGGACACACAATGCAGAAAGGGATTTTTCGTTGTTGCTTCTTTTATAGTAAAAATTTCAAATGTACAACAAACAAGGCACCAAAACATTATGACAAACATCTCAACTAAGCTGAGCAGACAACAACATAATGGTAAAGGATGAAAAAAAGAAGAGTAAGAGAAAAGGGGCTCTATTTTGAAATGAAGGTTAATGAAGTGGCGCTAAGCGCAATTTGCTATTTTCCTGAGAAATTGTTAATTGCGCTAAGACTTTGAAAACCACGTCTATTTATGATCAAATGTGTAATGGTATTTTTCCACCTGTTGTCTTAAGAGTGATTTTTAAGTCACTACAAAACGGCCCAGTGGAAGAAGGAGAGTTTCTATTCTGCCCTCGCAGTATGACGTCTGCTTTGTACGGCTAGACAGATAGTCAACAGCAATGAAGAAGAGAAACTCCAGAAGTCTTCAGGATTGATGTTTTATCTTTTGTACTCTTTTCTTCCTCAGTTTTATTTCTCATGTTTTTCTCCATTTAAGTCTGTAAGACTGAAAGAATAAACAGAAAATAAACATTACAAAAGTGTAACGTCTGTGGTCTTTACACAATAAAATATAAAGTTACCCAGTAACTCAGTAAGGTTACACAGTATTCTCCTTTTGTGTAAAACACTTTTATGCAACAAGCTACAGATGTCCTTAAAGGGGTCATATAATGGTACATGCACTTTTTCAAGTTGATTGTACTGAAATGTGTGTTGGCTGTGCCTGTACACAACCATCCTTTTATGATAAAAATCCATCCAGTGTTTTTGTTTTAATCTCCTTATATATTTTCCCCTGCCTCAAATCGAGCCGTTCGACCGTGTGACGTCACACGGTCGGACGCCCCTCCCAGGATTGTTGATTGACAGCAGTGTTTCAAAACAGACCCGCCCTCGCTCGTGAGCATAGTCCGTCATCATTGTTGATACACTGGAGCAGAATGGTGCCTAAGCGATTGTGGTGTTCTGTTCTTCGGTGTAATAACGAACACAGCAGTCATTTTGATGTTCCTAAATCTGAACCGCTGAAGACGCAGTGGCTGAGTTTTGTTTACGATGGGAATATTCCCCACGAGCAACGTCAATGCGTTCATGTTTGCGCGAATCATTTTTCACCAGACTGCTTTATAAACGAGGGTCAGTATAAAGCTGGTTTTGCTAAGAAGCTGCTGCTGAAAAAAGATTCGGTACCAACTATTTATATTCCCTCTGCACCTCCAGAAGAAGTAAGTGTAACTTTTTATTAACCTTTATATTAATCTTTGCAAATCGCTTGCACGCTTCACAATGAATGTGGCTAATGTTTACACTCAGGGTACATTACGGCATGTTTTCCATAACGTTACGACGTTCTCAATATAATTCATAATCCCACGTTTATAATGAACAACGCGTTATGGTTATTGTGTTATTAAAAACTGTGTACGCAGGTGTTACAGTTAACATGGTAACACTAAGTTACACCTGGTTTACTTGTATGTTACTGAAGTAATGTCAAAAAAACAGTTATAACTGCATGAAGATGAATGGTAACACAATACTGGCAAAATACTGTTTACATCTTGCAAATGCATATGATTCAAGACTATTAATACTCTAATTGATGTTATCTGATCACTTATTTTTGCTTTCGTATAGGCAACGGAGAGGCGGGGTGACCAAAGCTCATTATCATTTAAAGTCATATGCACTGAACGGCGTGCTGAAAACAGAGCTGTTTTTGAGCAGGTAAAATTAGTGTTTTCTTAAAATACTAATGAGAATTTTTAATAAAAGTATATTACAAAGTTTTCATTTAGACCCTAAAGATTCATATTAACTTGTACAAAAATGGCATTATATGACCACTTTAATGTAGAGAAATTAAACAAACATCTGCAGTATCACCAACTCACTGCTACACACATTATCCATATGAATTAACATTTGTAAACAAACCCACTAATTAACCTGAGGCGAAGCGCCGAGGCAGATGAACAGTGCGTCAGCAAAACAAAAGGTTTCAAACCCGAGCGTAACTCGAGAAAAACCGGAACAGTCACAAACGTAATAAAATACACTACTGAAAGTAAACATGTACATCACACAGTATTTCACAATGCTGACGTGTAATTACTTACAGACAAAGATCTGACCAAGCTCTGTAATTAAGCAAACTCGTGAATGATTTCCGCGCTGATGCACGAACAGGTCCGTCCCTCAAACGGGTCCGACTAGGAAATATGACTCAATGCTGCAGGGCGGAACAGTTTCATTTGAAGTGTAATTTCAATTTAGAGATATTTTTGGTTACATTTTTAAATTTCTCACTAAATTTATTTAATATTTTAAAAAACTAAAATCGACCAGATAAATGGAAGTGCAGCGTAGTTCTAGCGAGGTAACTCCAAGCCAATCGCATGGAAGCCATTGCTTTATAAGTTTGCTCACAATCTATCACATTGCTGTTTTAGTGTGCTAACACAGTAACCTCCACCACCCCACCACCACCAGTTGAGCCCCGTCCCGTATGGGGGTAGGCTCCTCGCCGCTGCCTCCTATCTCCGGCAGGATATGATGGTTCCGAGTACAACTCCCTTGGACCGCCAGACGGGGCCTACGCAAAAGAGAGACATTACGTTCTGTTTTACATTATCAAATAAATGGCATCTTAAACCTCACTCAAGCCTGCGTGTCTTCCCGATAGAAGTGAAGAGCTTGCTGATACAATCACTTTTAATATTAGCCATGATTGGAAAATTATTAATAATACATTCCTTATAATTTAAGCAGCGTGTATCCAATGCGTATTAAAGGAGCATAACACTGGCAGTCATCATGGAATAAATAATATACTTATTGTCTTTGTTTCCCATGATAGTCCCAAACAGTATGTACTACAGTCCTATATAGGGAATAGGGAGCAATCTGTCAGACTTTTCGGAAACTGACTAAAAGCTAAGTGCCAGCTGATTAAAGTCATGTTTGTCTGAATGATCAATGATGCAGCTGCCACGAAAAGATCAAATAATTTTATCCTGCACATTGCGTGCCGAAAGAAAAGCGCTCTCGTGAACAAATTTAAACATGTGAATAAAGATTTCTGACACAGGTATTCGTTTGTACATGCAATAACCATTTAATTTGATCATTGAAGATACTGTACAAATATGTTTTTGGAAGTTCAAATAAACCATTCAAAATCCTCTTGGCTCAAAAATCTGAAGGGGCTAAATTGGGCATGATGCCTCTGAAGTCTGAGTGGTTTAATCCATATCTTCTGAATCGCACAAGTGGTTATGCACTCTGCTTATGCATCAAGCGTAAGGATGTGTAATCGAGGTTCAAATCAGGAACTCAACAAAGAGTCTGTAAATGTCAAGATTTAGAGTGAAGAAGGAGTAATATTTTGCTCTGTTTCTCCCCCAAAAATTAGTAAGACATTGTATTAGTATGGATTACCTTTATGCTACCTTTATTTCCTCTTTGGAGTTTGCAGGTTTTGGACCGCATTGACTTATATAAAGTCAAAATATAATAATAATAATAAATAATAATAATAAAAGTTAAGTGCTTAATGAAGTTTGTTGAGTGAGTGCCCAGACAAAGGGTGACTACTTTGAAAATCTAAAAGATAGTTTTAATTTCTTTTTACATTTTTGATCAGTGCATAATTTCCATCAGTTTGTGTAATTTCATAGTTTTGATGGCTTTACTCTTATTCTAACATGTGGAAAACATATCTTCTCATGAGAAATGAGTAGACGTGTCCAAACTTTTGACTTGTAGTGTATCTATTTTATAGGACCATGGCTAGAACTCTGGCCTAAAAATATAATAATCTACAGGTTTCATTATCATTATTTTGTGCTTCCTGAAAGAGTGTATTGATTTCACAAGTCATTATTGATGTTACAGTAATTTAAATACTACTAATTGTTTTTCAAAAGCAAATTTTTCAGCCAAAATATTAGAGATGAATTTGTGTTGCTGAATAGAACTCAACATAAAGAAAATAAATTGGCACAACTTAATTATTGCCTGCGCATAAAACGACAACTTGAAACATAAATTTGACATTTACCTGAGAAAAACAACCTAAAATAAAATTGTTAGAATCTCCATTTACAGTATGAAGTAAATAAGATGTCTGCTTTAAGAAAGAAACATTAGATAGTCAAGCCATTCTCTGTTTCCAATTAATTCAGATATAGATAAATTAAAGATGAAATGCCTCTGAAATGCAAACAGGATCTTATTGCAGGTACTCACAGGTCTGTTCAACATCCTTCAGCGCTTCAGTTTGTGTTCAAAGTTATCAGAAATACAGTTATACAATGGGATTGGAACATGACTCAGGCTGGAATAAAAACAAGGTCCCAGTCAGCACAACATCTCACTATGAAGTGGGCAACAAAAATATAAAGATGATTTAGCTATTGTTTTTACCATAAAACAATACAAAAATACAAATGAAAAAACAAATCTAAAAAACTTGTTCAGAATAAAGAGTCGTGTTAGAGCACTGAAAGGTATTGCTGTAGTGGACACTTGAAGCTCTGAATAGCTCACTTACCCCTTCGCTTTCCCTCTCTCTCTCTTTATCTGCCATTTTCTATAGTGTTTTTTCCCAGTGGTCTGGTGAATAGAATTGGGTTGAGTTTCAACATCAAACTCAAAGGCTTTTTATACTCCTACTTTTTAACTATTCACAAAAGATCAAGAATGATCTCTTGATGTCATTTCAAAGCACTTGAAAGCCATGAATATGTGAAGAAAACTTGCAAAAAGCTGTGGTTGATGAAACCACACTTTATATTCTGTGTCTTGTGTCTTTGTACATCAGCATTTGATACAATGTACTTATTATGTATTGTGCATTGCTCTTAAATTTACTTGCATCTGTAGATACACTGTTAACCTAACTCCTACCCCTAAACCTAACTCTACCCCAAACCAGTGATTCCAAAACTGGGTACTGCGACACCCCGGGTAGTAGAATTTCACTTAGGACCCTGGTCAGATACAGCCCTGATGATAACAGTTCAAATGAATGCACAGATAAATAGAAAATCATATTCATAGCATACTCCTAAATATTTATGCACTGTGTGTATCATTCCAAACATTCAGAAAAATAATGCTTTCCTCACCCAGAAAACAACAACTGATCATTTCTATGGACGTCTTTAACATCTGATAACTTCATGTTTTCAAAAATTCATATGATAGATTTGTGTGGGTAACAGACCTAAAGACCATAATTGCACATGTTGTCAGCCACTGACTGACACACGAGACACACAAATTTATTCCTGCAGGGGTTGCTTGATGCTCTGAAAACATCTTGGTTATGGACGTAACTTTGGTTCCCTGAGATGAAGGGAAAGAGACATTGCATCACTAAGCTGAATTTATGGGGAGTGTCCTTCTACACAACCTAGTTGAAACCTTTCTACAATAGGTCCAGTATTGGCTCTGCCCTTTTGTCTGGATTAAAAGTGGGCACGCAAACACTATTCCTCAGAATGTTCTGACTGAGGGACAAAGTGCGCTTCGCTTGCACCTCGAAAAACCATGAGTCCGTAGTGCGACCAGCTCACGCAATATCTCGTTCCCATCATCTCAGGGAACCAAGGTTACATACATAGCCGATACTTTCCCTTGGCATGGCATCATGAAGCTGACACTAAGGGGAACAGATTCCCATCATGCCGCACTACGCAACATAAACTTCCCAGAGAGGAAACATGATGCCGCAGTCCCGGCATGGACATGATGCCGCAGTCCCGGCATGGACGAAGACCAACATGAGTATGTCGCAAGTGAATGACCCTCATGATGAGCCAGGAGGGGAACTGTCAGAATATATATATAAACTGTGGTTATATAGTATGAATTAACCCCTTTCACAAACCCAGTTGGAAAGGAAGTTTATTTGTAATGTAAGTGCTGTGACATTTGGGAAATACAACAGTCTGAATGCAGGTGGTTGTGTTAAAAGACAGGGAGCCTGTACTTAAAAAAGAGGGGCATAAGTATATGTTTGGCCAATGAAATAGCAAATGCTCTAGACAGAGATGACTTGCTATGAGAGAGAGACGTTACATCTAGGTTGTAAAACCTTGCAAATGTGTTTTGAGAAGAACATACTGCTGCAAAACATATGTCTTGTAAGGACACACCATTCTTACATGCCCACAAAGAGGCCATGCCTCTAGTTGAGTGTACTTTAACACCAATTCACACCCTGCAACTCCTAAGCCAGGGTGATCACATCAACAATCCTATGAGAGGGGCCTGGGTCACTGACACTGACTACTACCCCTGTAGTCATGAGTTTGTCTCCTAAGCAAACAAACTGGCACGGTTTCTAGGGAGGGTAGAGTCACATGAGGTAACCTCCTCATGGTCGCTACAATGTGGTTCGCTCTCGGTAGGGCATGTGGTGAGTTTTCGCGGAGAATAGCGTGGGCCTCCATTTTGTCTCCGCGGTAATGCGCTCAACAAGCCACGTGATAATATGCGTGGGTTGACGGTCTCAGGCGTGGAGGCAACTGAGATTTGTCCTCCACCACCCGGATTTAGGCGAGTCACTATGCCACCACGAGGACTTTAGGAATTGGACATTCCGAATTGGGGAGAAAAAGGGGAGAAAAAAAACGTTCCAATGAGAAAGTCTTTGCTTGGAGACAGACATTCCTTTAATGCATCCTCCAGAGCACACAAAGAGCTGGTCAGACAGTCTGAATTGGTGGGTACGGTGGGTGTAGCACTCACAAAGGGCATAACAAATGCATCTTGAAGGTGAACCATCAGCGCTCTGAAGGGTGTGGTTAGAACCTTTGGCACATAGCCTTTCCTGGGTTTGACAGTGGTTTTTGAAAGATACGGACCAAACTCCAGACATGAATTATCAACTGACAGTGCTTGCAAATCACTGACCCATTTTACTGAGGCCAAAGCCAGCAGTAATGTGGTCTTAAGAGAAAGCACACACAATTCAACATATACCAAAGGCTCGAAGGGAGGCCCCATGAGCACTTTTTGGGGCTAAAGTTAGGTCCCAAGTTGGGACTGTAGCCGGGCGAGGGGGATTTAGCCACCCCACCCCCTTAAGGAATTTTAAGATAAAATCATGTTTGCCTATAGAGGTGCCAGCTTCAGGTGCATGATACACAGATATAGTCACCACATACATTTTGAGCATTGACGGAGTAAGCTCTGTGACCAATTGCTCTTAAAGAAATGTACGAATTTCAGGGCAGTTCAATGTGTCTTGCCATGTGAAAAGCAACAATTAGTGAACACATTCCATTTCAGTGCGTAAAGGCATCTCGTGGACGGTGTTCTAGCCTGTAAAATGGTGTTCATAACCAACTGTGCACCATTCAAAGGCCACACGTGTAGGCTTCACAGCTCTGGCTGGGGATGCCAAATCGTGCCTTGTGTTTGAGAGAGAATGTCTCTCCTCACTGGGATTTCCCATGCAGGCCCGTACAGTATTTCTACCATTTCCAGTAACCAGGACTGATTGGGCCATTTTGGCGCAATTAACAGAACTGTTTCCATGTCCACTCAGACTTTGCTGATGACAGAATGAAGGAGGAGCACTGGGGGAAACACATCCTTGCGTTTCGCTGGCCATACAAGGCCACGCATCTTCGGACAGAACCGTGAAAGACAGAACACCATTGAAACAGAGGAAGCCTACACGCAAATTTGATCGTATAACCATGTTCAATCATTTTTAGCACCCAGACGGAAATGCCCATAATGGACACCATGTGTCCGTGTAATGGGACAGAGGGCAATTTGGTTTGATCATTGTATTATATAATGCACCACTCACCATTGGGAAGAAGTGCTGTACTCTTTTTAGCATTCTTCATTGCATGCGATTGAATTTGAGATGCACGACCCAGACAGTGAATGCAGCTCTCATGCTGATCAATTTGATGTGTTAAAATAACAAGGCAATGTGAAACCGGAGACGTTAAACAGGTGAGGCAGTCGTGTCATATTATATAAGGAGCCTCCTAAAACAGCCTAGTCCTTCAAGAGCAAGGATCATTCGGCACTTGTCAATTTGCCAACAGATGCTTCAGCAAATAATCCAGCACTTTGAGAACAATTTTCCCCAAAGACAAATTAAAAGGATTTGTGGCATTTCACCATCTACAGTGCACAATATAGTTAAAAGATTCAAGAAATATGGTCAAATGTCAGTGCATAAAGGGCAAGACGAAAACCACTTCAGAAAGAGCGTGATCGCTGATCCCCCAGTCTTAAAAAACATCATTCATCTCTAATGGATATCATGAACATGGGCATGGGATTACTTTTAAATCTTTGTTAGTCAACCCCAGTCAAATTTTGGAGCAGCATATACTGCCATCCAGCACTGTCTTTTCCAGGGACGTCCCAGAAATTTCAGCAGGAAAAACTTCAAATCACACATTGGCCAAATAAGCAGAAATTGCAGTTGCTAGATTGGCCTGCCAGCAGACCTGACCATCTCCAATTGAGAATGTATTGTGCATTATGAAGCGCACAATATGGCAACAAAGACCCAGTACGATTGTACAGCTGAAGACCTGCATAATGGATGAATGGGGGAAAATTCCACTTTTTAAACGTAACAAACGTTTGTCTTCAGTGCCTAAATGCTTAATAAGTGTTTTTAGAAGAAATGCTGATGTTTCACAGTGGTAACACTCGACTGTCCAACTTTTTGGAGTGTGTTACAATCATCTGATTTATAATTACTTTACCTTTTTAAAAGAAACAATGAAATTCACAAGGTAAAACGTAATGTTTAGTTGTAGTGCTTTCAACATAGCAAAGGGTGAATATCATTTACAAATCACTCCTTGTTGTTTTTATTAGCATTTTTCATACTGTCCCAACTTCTTTGGAATTGGGGTTGTATAAACTGTATATACACACAATATCAACAAAAGCTTGTAAGGATACAAAACTCCTGCCGAAGTGCTGTGAATATAAATCCGCCTCAGTATTATCTTTAACCACCTGAGACCTGAGCGTGACTGCTGTGTGCATTTTCCATTTCACATTTTGGTTTGTAAATAGTAGCCCCTAAAAAACATGTAACATAATAATAATAATAATAACAATAAAATAAAATGAATTTTTTAGAGCAAATAGTTTTCTGTATTTTCTGTGATATTCTGTAAAGCTGCTTTGGAACGATGTATATTTGAGAAAGCACAAATAAAAAACTATATAAATAACAAATATTTGACTGATTTGTCTTTCATGTTACAATTTTTTAATCTCAATGTTCTCTCTTTGTACTGTCAAACAAACAAGTTATAGCAGAGCTGAATAATTTTACCCGTCAGAAATGTTAGCATAACTAATTCTGATACAAGTAATGGCCAGCATCGTCCAATCACTGACAACCATATTAAAATAAAATCATACATTTTAAATTCACACGAGGATTTTTAAATCCTCATTTAGTAATAATAAATGACTGTGTTTGGCCCATCCTGGCCAGCGCTGAGAAAAGTAAGAGGTCCCATGTGATACCTATCTCATACTGAATTATTTTCAACGTTGATAAAACATTTTTTACATAAAATTTAAACAAAGAAAGGCCCCCCAAAATGTGAATTATGGTAGAAATGATAGAAAAATGTTTGATGGTGGATGGCACTTGTCAGTAATTTGGCTGAAAAATTAAACTTTACAATCCTATACTGGAAAATTTGCACAAAAATATATTAAATACTAAAAATCTATTGACAATACATACAGTAAGCAATTTTTCACATCCATACAAGCCTTACAAAATTTCTTATTTGAATCAAGAAATGCCATGACACTTGTCTTGTTGTTATCATTTTGGGCCATCATAGGGGTTACGGTGAAACATATGTGTGACAGCCAACCTGTGAGTGTGTGTTAAATATGTATGGACAGATACAGTACACGACTCAGGGTGCTGCGACTAGGTAAGCTTATAATGGATGAATGTTGTTCTAATGTTGTGCTACACAATGCTGAACATTAATCAATGCAATGTTTTTCACTTAGTTTCACACAATGGCAGACATGATGAGCCATGAACTAACCATGCTAGAGTTCATGGATAAGAATTGTTTACATTTTTATTGTTAATATTTCAAAAAAGCTCATAAATAAATACATTCATTAATTATGGGCCGTGTAGATACAATTCAAGTTTTTTTTTTATTAGATTGAATTTGAGTTGCAGTTATGAGTCAGGAGGAGAACATTTTAAAGAGCCTAAGTAGTTTGCCAAATCACTCAAGCTTGCATTGAAAGCTTTTATTGAATATCATTGCTTAACATTAACAAAGTTTTATGGCAGAGACAGATACAAATATATTCAAACAACAATGTAAAAAGTCAAACTGTACAATCTCAAGTTCCCTCGATGAAACCTGAATGAGCTATTTTTACCTGATCTAATCCTAAAAAATGCCTTTCATTCAATTATGTTAATTTAATTGTGTTAAATAGTATTTATTATTTTAAATTTTTTTACTACAATAAAACCACCTAATTTAGATATTAGGGTACAAAGATATTAGGCAAAAGGCTCTGCAGGGTAAAAGGCTCCTTTGATTTGATTTTCTCCTAAAATATTTATTTTGTTTCATAAACACCTGTTTGTCACTATACAGAGGACGATTTTTCGTAAAAATGAAATTTGATCAATTTTTATGTTGCAAATTTTTAGAGCTAATGAAAAAGTCTGAAATTAACACATTTCTTTGGAGACAAAATACATATTTATCATTTTCAGTTTTGTTAAAGTTCATTAAATCAAAACTGTTTCATTAACTGTCCAATAAGTGTAAGGATAGCATGTGGGGTAAAAAGCCCCTCTTGCTGCATGGGCTAAAGTCCCCAATTAAACACATTTTTTATTAAATGAGGGGAATTGTCTGATCCAATCACAATAGAGATTAGTTTGTTTGTAGAATGCTTAAAAAGCATCTTGCTGTCTCAAAATTATTTGCATTTGTAGACAAATTGTGCCCTATAACTATTGCTCTTTTATCTATACAATATCACTTTAAACGCCCTAGGGAGTCTTTCAACCCAAGGAAGGAAGTCTTTTACCCCAAGCCTAGGGAACATTTCCTTAAGTGGTGCCTTTAGCCCCGTTGTACCATACTGCATAAAGCACATTTTCATAGTGATTCCTTAGGGCATAACATTTTTAAATGATAAACCTTCGTTCCCTTTCAAATTCAAAAACAAATACTGTATATCAGTTGGTAAATCCAGAATGAGGTTAAATACACATTGAAAATAGGAATTCCAAACTGCCAATCAATTGTAGTCTTAGAGAACAGAACAAGGCAGGTTTAGAGACCGAGAGGTGATACGAGAGGTGGAGCTGGGGATGGAGGAGGGTGTTAATTACAGCTTGCATATATGCAGTGAAAGGGCAGCTGAGAGAATGAAGGAAGGAATTATAAAGAAAATCTTTGATTGGAGTCTGAATTGTATTGGTAGATGTCATGAAGTGTCAGCGAAACATCCCCAACCAACAGATGATGCTGTTGCTGGTTTAACTGTATCCAAAGTGGTGTCATGTCAAATACATAACTACAAAAGCTGACTGCTGAAGTGTTGAGATTTCAAGTAATGCAATTCGAATTAGTACTACTACTACGCTGAAGATAACCAACTAGGAGAAGCATACACCCCAGGGGCGGAGTGGCAATCGGGACGATCGGGACCTTTCCCGGCCGGCCGGCTGGCCGATGAATTTGCGGTTGGCCGGTCGGCTGATGAATTTGTTACAGAACTTTCATGGTCACAAATAAAAAAAAATGACAATATATTTTGTTTGTTTGTTCTTAAATTAACGTAGAATGGAAAAAAAAGCCTCCTGAGAATAGGGAATGCGTTTATCCAATGAACCGATTACAGGTCAAGTCTATTTACAGAAATATAGGGAGATAAATGAGCGCCCCCTTGTCTAATGGCAATATGGCATGACCCAAAGATAATGGAACGCGCCAAACAGAGAGAAAGCGAGCAAGTTAGAGGTAAAGTAAATTTTTTGACAGTCAGGATTAGCGTGGTTGATTGCTGTTTTAAAGTTACCCATGGAAGGCAAGAAGAGAAAGGAGAAAGGAGGGGCCGAAAAGGCCAGAAAGAAGAAGAAGCGGATGCTGGAGGAGGATGCATCAAAGTGCTCAAAAATTACGGATTTATTCCGCCGAAATCAGGCGTCAACAAGTGCTGCAGGTGAATTTACAGAAAAACAGTTAGCGGGCCTCTAAATCATTGACGTTAGTGTTAGGCAAATGCCAATGCAATATAGAATGAGGTCAACATCGAATTTACAATCTAATGAGTTGTATTTTATTCTAGCTTGACTCGATTTTGGCAATGCATGTTTAATCACATCTAAATTTAATCACATGCTATTTTTTAAATTTTATGGTTTAGGTGGTGTAATTAGCTTTCCCTTAAATTGAAATTGCCAAAATTGTTCACCAGATTTGTCTTTGTACAATAGAGGACTCTATTGTGCATGATGTGGGGGAAGATAAATAGGTCTTGATCATTTTTATATCACATCTAGATGTGTCAACATCAATTGACATGCATGTATCCCTGGACATGTCCTATCTGATCTTTCTCTGTCCTGGATGGAAAATATTATAATGCATTAACAGTGTATTGGAAGATTGGAACACATTCATTTTCTTCACACAGATAGTGCATTCAAAAATGTTCAATGTTAACATTGAAATTCATGTGCAGTGAGTGCAGCATAGCCAGACCTTTAAAAAGAAAGTTGGTTTGGTTGGGAGGTGGGTGCATTGTATACCCCTAACACGCAGCCTATATACTATCAGGGAAAATGCAATTATCGTTATGCTGTAAAAAGTTTAATTTGTATGTGTGCCTGTTCTGTTTTTTCCACACAGTCTCAGTATTCAGTCAGACTCAGCCCAGCGATGATGCTGATGATCAGACAATGCTAGGAGAACTCACGACTACAAGTACAGGTGTGCACACATTGCACAATGTTATAGGTACAACAGAGGATAGAATGCAATGTAAAGACTAAACAAAATGCAGAAGTTCATTAGTGAAATATTATAGGGAATTGTAATGATTGCAACATATGGAGAATGAGACATTATATTGGAAAGACATGCTGTCTTAGTGTAACATAAGTGTGGATTATTCATATGCAACTCATTGGTAACACTTTACTTGAAGGGGTGTGCATAAGACTGACATGACACCTTCATAATCATGACATGAAACATGTCATGCATATGAAGGAGCTTTTATGCATGTTTATGACAACTGTCATTAAGTGTCATTCGCTCAATTATGACATTTTTAATGCAAATGTGACAAAGTTTGAGATGTCTTTGTTATGACAACTTGACAATACCAAGACAACATAAATTGTCATAAATGTCATAAACATGACATAGCAGATTAATTATCAAACTTAAAAAACATGTCACTGTCATGAGGCCATTATAATTGTGTCATGAATATTTTTCTTGACCTCAACTACAGTGGTACAAATTGAATTTGTCATAAAAAATTAATTAAGTGTTAATACTTTTAATGACAAATTCAATTTGTACCACTGTAGTTGAGGTCAAGAAAAGTATACGAGACTATTTATGTTGTCTTGGTAATGTCAAGTTGTCATTACCAAGACAATGACAGGTTTTTGATGTTTTGGTTTGTCAAGTTGTCATAAAGACACCTCAAACAATGTCATAATTGAGCGAATGACACTTAATGACAGTTGTCATAAACATACATCAAACCTTCTTCATATTCATGCCATGTGTCATGTCAGGATTATGAAGGTGTCATGTCAGTCTTATGCACACCCCTGTAAGTAAAGTGTTACCTTTTTGTTTTACGTCATCTTAACCAGACATAGAGGAAGATGCTTTGTCGGTCAATGCAAGGGAGAATGAAGCCTCAGGGTCCAGAATAGAAACAGAAACAGATGAGGAGAGGGATGTGGAGAGTAGAGAGGATGGACCAGCTGAGAAGGAGACTGAAAGTGTAAGAAGTTGGACCAACTGAGGTGGAAATTGAGAGTATAGAGGCTGGACCTGCTGAGGAGGAGATTCAAAGTAGAGAGGCTGGACCAGCTGAGGAGGAGATTCAAATCGTCAATTATTTTGCCCGTCCCAAGTCTAAAGATCTGTCTTTATTTTTTCAATATCACCCCCAACAAACCCCAAGAAAAACCTTGCCTAATATTTTTCATAGTAGGGATGGGATCAACCGCAAGTGGTTGACTTACTGTGAAGAAAGCCATGCTCTCTTTTGCACAGTTTGTTTGGCATTTTCAAAGCCCACTGCTTTTGACAGCGCTTTTGTTAGAGGAGGCCTGCAATCCTGGAAGCATGTACATCAAAGAATTGAGGAGCATGAAAGAAGTCGTATCCATCGAGACTGTGCAGAGGCTTACTTCTTGAGGGCACATAAAGGGGACGTTGAGAGTAGATTAAGAGGAAACCAGCTCTCCCTCCATCAAGAGCAAGTCAGAAGAAAACGGCAGGTGATGGATCGTGTAGTCAATGTTGTCAAGGTAATCGGAAAACAGGGTCTAAGCTATAGTGGCTCCGAATTTGAAGCTGCCTACACTTTGGAAGACCGAAGTTTAGACCACGGTAACTTCCTTGAAATGATCATGCTCCTGAGTATGTATGACCCCTGCCTGCAACAACATTTGACTGAATGTATCGAAAAAAGTAAAAAACAGTATGAAGCTGGGGCAAGAGGCAGAGGTTCATTGGTCACTCTGCTTTCAAAAGATACAATCAACAAGGTTATCAAAGGGATCAGTGGGCTGATAAGGGAGACAATTGCCAGTGAGGTCAGAGAAGCTAAAATGTTTTCTGTCCAGATTGACACCACTCAAGATATCACATCCAAAGACCAGTGCTCTGTGATTCTCAGGTATGTCACAGATGTGGTCCATGAGAAGTTGGTCGCTCTGGTCAATTGTGAGGCTTCTACTGGGCAGTATTTTCTCGATCTCCTGAAAGAATCACTCACAAGACTTAATCTTGATGTGTCATGTTGTGTAGGGAGTACTACAGATGGGGCAGCCAATATGCAGGGTAGTTACAAAGGCTTCTCTTCCTTTCTATCAAAGGAGGCCCCTAACCAAATCCACGTCTGGTGCTATGCTCATGTCCTAAACCTAGTATTAGCAGACACAACAGGCAGTGTTATTCAGAGTGCATCGCTTTTCACTCTCTTGAATGACATTGCTGTTTTTATAAGGGATTCTTACAAACGCATGAAGAAGTGGGAAGAAACCAGCACAGACAAGCGACACAGAATACTCTCTCCAATAGGACAGACACGGTGGTGGGCAAAAGATGCTGCTCTCACAAAGGTGTTTGGGAGTTTTGGAAGCCCTGACAGTGCCATGTATGTAGATCTAGTCTTGACTTTATCAGTAATTCAACTAGACAGACCCATGAAGCCTACTGCTAGAGCCAAGGCCAAAGGATACATTGAGGGTCTCCTAAAATTTGAGACAATTCTCACAGCCCAAATCTTCCTACGGATTTGAGCGCACGTCACCCCTGTCCAAATACCTGCAGACAAACGGAATGGATCTCCTGACTGCACACCGCCTGGTAGTGGGAACAGAGGATGGGCTGAAGAAGTGTGTGCGAGACTTCAGTGGCGTAAAAGAAGCTGCAGACCAGTTTGTGGTGTGGGCTAATGGTGAGCTGCTGGAGAAGGAGGACTGTGAGATGGAGGTGGAGGTAGCACTACCTGAAAAACGGGTTAAGAAAAAGAAGATCATGCCAGGAGAGCTGGCAGAAGATGAGCCCTTAACAGCAGCTGAGAGGGACTTTGAGGTGACCATACATAATGTCATTATGGATACTGTCACTCAAAGTATCCATGAGCGCTTTGCTGTGAGTGCAAAGCTTTGCTCAGATTTTGCCTGCCTTGATCCAAAAAACTTCCCTGAGGTAAGGGATAAGGGACTTCCAGGATCAGCAATGCAAAACCTCAGCAGTTGCTTAATGAAATTTGATGCCAGAGCCACTACTGGTACCTTACAGGCTGAGCTGGCAAGCCTAGCCACACAGTGGGAAAGACTAAAGCTGTCCCCTCTAGAGGAGTACAAGGTGCGGACCTCAGGAGAAAATGATTCACCTGAAGGCACAGAGGATGGTGATGAAGAAGAACCATGCGATGTAGAAAGGCCAGAATTGGTCCATGTTAACTGTTCTATGTGTAAGAATTGTGCCATTTGTGTTTACCTTATCTTGGCATAATACAATTTACTGACAAATTCATACCATGTTATTGGACTGGCCTACAAATTTCTTTTGACATTATCCACTACTCATGTGGCCTGTGAGAGAAGTTTTTCTACCCTTAAATTTGAGAAGAACAGACTTAGGAGCACTATCGGCCAAGAGCACTTGGAAGCATTTATGCTCATGGCAACAGAGAAAAACATTCTGATGTCCTTGGACACTGATGGGGTGATAAACAAGGTTGCAGAGACCAGTGCCCTTCTCAGACGACAGCTCATGTTTTAAGGTAGGACATGTTTCATTTGTCAAGATTTTCTTTTTTCATGACAATTTAATATGACTAAAGTATCCATTAATTATGCTGACCAATTATATTATGACTTCAAAATACTGTAATAAAAATGAAAGGCACTCCACCCTTTTCCCTGCTCATGTTTTTCAGGCCAAAACTCCTACTTCCCACCTCCAGCTCAGAAGGAGGACTCTACTCTCTGCCCCTGAGAGAATGACACTTCCTCTGTGCCCCTGAGGTAAAGACACCACTCTCTGTGCCCCTGAGAGAATGACACTTCCTCTGTGCCCCTGAGGTAAAGACACCACTCTCTGTGCCCCTGAGAGAAGGACACTTCCTCTGTGCCCCTGAGGTAAAGACACTACTCTCTGTGCCCCTGAGAGAAGGACACTTCCTCTGTGCCCCTGAGGTAAAGACACTACTCTCTGTGCTCCTGAGAGAAGGACACTTCCTCTGTGCCTCTGAGGTAGAGACACCACTCTCTGTGCCCCTGAGAGAAGGACACTTCCTCTGTGCCCCTGAGGTAAAGACACTACTCTCTGTGCCCCTGAGAGAAGGACACTTCCTCTGTGCCCCTGAGGTAAAGACACCACTCTCTGTGCCCCTGAGGTAAAGACACTACTTTCTGTGCCCCTGAGAGAAGGACACTTCCTCTGTGCCTCTGAGGTAAAGACACAACTCTCTGTGCCCCTAAGAGAAGGACAATTATCTCTGTATATAATCAGAGGTCTATAGTTCACTATAAACACAGGCTACTCAAAATCCCTGATAAATGGTTTGTGGAACTCTTTGGAACTATGTATATACTGTAATAGTTCTCTACAAACCTTATTCAAAGTGCCTGATTTTCCATTTATTTAATTACCTGTGTTATTAGGTTGGCATTGTCTACACTTCCTTTTCTATATACTGCACTTAAATATCTATAGTTCCTTACAAATGTATTGAAAGTGCCTGGTTTTCCAGTGGTTGATTGGCTTGTTGTATTGCATTAGCACTATCCTTAGTTCCTATCGATGTGTATACAATGCTATTAATTTGATTTATACAAAAAAATATGTTCATATTTAAGGCTGGAAATTATGAATGTATAGATTGATATGTATAGCAATTGAATGGCCTGTTTAGGCCTGTATTGACAATGTCTATATGATGTTACATTTCAGCATCTGTTTATTAATAGAAAACCCATAAAAGCTTTAAACCTACACTTTTGTCAATAATGTGCATTTGTCTAGTGCCGTCTAGTGATCAGGTTTCATATTTCCGTTAAATCCTTCCCAAATGCTTAGACTTGGCTGGCGTTAGAACAGATGGAGGAATTCAAGAAACATAGCATAATCTGGGTCTTCATCCAGATAAAAAAAATAGATTTAGTATTTTAAATTCACATACATTTTGTTTGTGTTATTGATATATGGGGGGGTTGGTGTTGCGTTGGGCCGGTGGTGGGGCGGTGCGGTAAGAATTTTCCCGGTGGATTTTAGTGCCCCACTCCGCCCCTGATACACCCCATGTTGCCAGAAGCAGAAGTATAAACTAGCTTAAGGCAATGAACATGTTGCCATGCCCGGATATCAGAGGTGTGGACTCGAGTCGCGTGACTTGGACTTGACTCGGACTCGAGTCACTAATTTGATGACTCGCGATTCGACTCGACAGAATCAAAAAAGACTTGCGACTCGACTTTGACAGCAATTACTTGCAACTTGACTTGGACTTCAGCCATCTGACTTATCTAAAACCAAAGATAAGAGTTGTATAATTAAAAATGTGCAGTAAATCAACAATTAATTTCCCAAATAAACGATTCATTTGATTTACAAATCTGCATGTCAACGCTCCTTATTCAACCAATCACCAATCAGCTTCCACGAAAGCTGGATCAAGTTTGAAGACCGCGGCGCGCATTTAAGGACAAGGACACAGCAAAAATGATTCCAAAGGTGATATAATTGGGATATATTGAATACAGCATTAAAGGCAACAGACGGATTGCAACATGTAGAACCTGTGGTTCCAAAATTACAGACACCTTGTCGACAACGTCCAATTTTGTGAGGCATCTGAAAATCCACAGACAGAGGTAAGTTGTTAACTAATTTCGGTCAGCTATGGTTTAGTAACATACATGTCTATGGCAGCACATGGCAGATTTACAGGCTAACAAAGTCTGCATATCGAACCGCAAACAATTGTTTTACTGCGGTCAGTAGCGTTTAACGTGTTATAGCAATTGGTGTAATGGACTAAATCTACCCAGTGTTTTATCACGCTGTTATATGACCTCGATAAAGGAACTGCATGACCACACACATGTTGGTGCTTTTTGAGCATAACTGGTCAGAACGTGCATGTAAACACATTTATTCATTTGCGGACGCGCTGGTCCTCTGTCATGTGTTTAGCTATATTTATTTAATTATATTGGTTATGGTTCTAAAAATCACAAAACCATGATAAAGTCATACAATAATAAATTCAGGAATAACTTTCATTAAAAACTAATTATATTTGTTTTATCAAGACATTTATTCCTTTATTTATTTTCTTATTATTACATTTATTTATTTATGTATTTATTTATTATTTTTGCATGTTTTGTCCTCCATACTTTCACTGCGTGTTTAGAGTAAAGGTTTGGTTTGCCTTAATGTGTGTCCAAAGATAAGATCCATGTATCATCTTTATTACCCTCTTTGGTCTTTACAGGTTGATATCGATAAAAAAAGAAGATAAAATTAGATTATTAATTAGAAACTTCTAGATAAAATTAGTATACATTTACTATAGTAATTAATACTCTGTTACTAATTTGCGCAAAGCGCACTAATGACTTGTTTAAGACTTGAAGCTAAAAGTTGAGGACTTGTAAATTGACTTGGACTTGCCTGCCTTGACTTGGGACTTGACTCGAGACTTTAATGCAATGACTTGAGACTTACTTGTGACTTGGAAAACAATGACTTGGTCCCACCTCTGCCGGATATGAATGTAAGAAGGGCAGCATGTTCCTTTTAAAACGCTGGAGAACCTACTAGGGGAAGCATACACCCCATTTTACGGCAACCAGAGCTTAAAGCAACACGTGTGTTGCCATTACCTTGAAAGGAATCAAAATAGGGGGACATGTTCCTGTTGTAAATGCTAAGGAACCTACAGGGGTAAGCATACACTCACCTAAACGATTATTAGGAACACCATACTAATACTGTGTTTGACCCCCTTTCGCCTTCAGAACTGCCTTAATTCTACGTGGCATTGATTCAACAAGGTGCTGAAAGCATTCTTTAGAAATGTTGGCCATATTGATAGGATAGCATCTTGCAGTTGATGGAGATTTGTGGGATGCACATCCAGGGCACGAAGCTCCCGTTCCACCACATCCCAAAGATGCTCTATTGGGTTGAGATCTGGTGACTGTGGGGGCCATTTTAGTACAATGAACTCATTGTCATGTTCAAGAAACCAATTTGAAATGATTCGAGCTTTGTGACATGGTGCATTATCCTGCTGGAAGTAGCCATCAGAGGATGGGTACATGGTGGCCATAAAGGGATGGACATGGTCAGAAACAATGCTCAGGTAGGCCGTGGCATTTAAACGATGCCCAATTGGCACTAAGGGGCCTAAAGTGTGCCAAGAAAACATCCCCACACCATTACACACCACCACCACCAGCCTGCACAGTGGTAACAAGGCATGATGGATCCATGTTCTCATTCTGTTTACGCCAAATTCTGACTCTACCATCTGAATGTCTCAACAGAAATCGAGACTCATCAGACCAGGCAACATTTTCCAGTCTTCAACTGTCCAATTTTGGTGAGCTCTTGCAAATTGTAGCCTCTTTTTCCTATTTGTAGTGGAGATGAGTGGTACCCGGTGGGGTCTTCTGCTGTTGTAGCCCATCCGCCTCAAGGTTGTGCGTGTTGTGGCTTCACAAATGCTTTGCTGCATACCTCGGTTGTTACGAGTGGTTATTTCAGGCAAAGTTGCTCTTCTATCAGCTTGAATCAGTCGGCCCATTCTCCTCTGACCTCTAGCATCAACAAGGCATTTTCGCCCACAGGACTGCCGCATACTGGATGTTTTTCCCTCTTCACACCATTCTTTGTAAACCCTAGAAATGGTTGTGCTTGAAAATCCCAGTAACTGAGCAGATTGTGAAATACTCAGACCGGCCCGTCTGGCACCAACAACCATGCCACGCTCAAAATTGCTTAAATCACCTTTCTTTCCCATTCTGACATTCAGTTTGGAGTTCAGGAGATTGTCTTGACCAGGACCACACCCCTAAATGCATTGAAGCAACTGCCATGTGATTGGTTGATTAGATAATTGCATTAATGAGAAATTGAACAGGTGTTCCTAATAATCCTTTAGGTGAGTGTATATCTCATGCAACAGCAGAAACATACAATAGCTTTAAGCAACACCATGTTGCCATAATCTGGAAAGAAATAAAAAATGAGCAGCATGATCCTTTTATGAGGAACCTACTGGGGGAAGCACACACCCCATGCTGCAGCAGAGACATACACTAACTTAAAGCAACTTATGACATGTTGCCATAACCTGGAAAGAAACCAAAAACGGGTGGCATGTTCCTGTTATGAATGCTGAGAAATATACTGGGGAAGCACACACCCCATGCTGCAGTAGAGACATAAACTAGCTTTAAGCAACAGCATGTTTCCATTACCTGGAGGTTAATAATAATAAAACAGCATGTTCCTATTACAATTATAAGTTCATTAAAATTGTAATAGGAACATGCTGTTTTATTATAAGCAGCGTATGCTTATAACAAATGCTGAGGATCTGCTAGAGGAAGATTACACCCCATGTAGCAGCAATAGAGGCATTAGCTAGCTTAAGCAGGGAACATGTTCCCAGAACCTGGATGTTAATTAAAAATGATCAGCATATTCCTACAATGATTCTGATGAATTTACTAGGGGAAGCATACACCCCATGCAGCAGCAGATACATACACTAGCTTAGCAACGGCAAGTTGCTGTTACCTGATAAATAAAAGCAAGCATAATGTCTAATTTCCCTGTATGGCTGCACTATTAAGTCTGATTATTCACTTGATATGTAATGGCAGCTGATTCTGATTTCTGATGAATGAAAATACATAGAAATACTTATTATGTGGGCCTAAGCATGTCTTCAATAGCTACTCATCCAAATGCTGGCCCTTTAGCAGCATGAGCAATACTTACAGTATATTCATTATATGCAGAAGTAAGCAACAGACATGTTGCAGCTGTAACTCCATTGATTAGTGGTGCCGCTCTAGATGAGTAGCAATTAGCATGTTGCTATTAAACCAAATTATTCAATTCCAATTTGTATAGTGCTCAATGAATGTAGCCTAAAGTGGCATAACAAGACTACTGACCAACAAATATCCTCTTGAGCTAGCAGAGTGACCTTGAAAATAATAGTAACTAGAGTGACCCTTGAGTAATTTGAGGCCTACTTGGGAAATTACAACCCAGACAGTAAAAAGTAAAGGCAGCTGTGTTGTAGGCAGCAGCATGTTACTAAAGAGCACTGATAATATGAATTTGACCAGGAAGCATACATCCTTGTAGCAAGGATCCAGTAGCTAAAAGTAGTTGAATCTGAGCAATATCCACTTGTAGAGCATATAGAACAGAGCTATCCGATCTTCTCCTGGGTGGCCACTCTCTGCACCCCCTCTATGGCTTATGTATGATTGACTAGGAGATAACTAGATAATGGTGTGATGATGTAAAGCTGTGAGACTCCCACTAGAACTATGCTTGCATTTCCAGGATGAACATAACTTGTAGGTCCTCTGATATGCAACAGACGTCTATTGGTTGAGAGCTTGAAGGCATTAAAATAGCATTTGATGCTGTTGCTGCTCCTATCAGACAGAGTGATTTCACCAGGTTGAGGACAGAGAAACTGGCAACCAAGAGCAGCAAATCAGGATTCTCTCTTCTGTGATGAATATCATCTGGGCATGCATGAGGTCATAAACTTGGATATCTGGACATGAAGAAGATATAAGCATTTAAAATGTGCAGTCTCTCTCTTCTGGTTAGAAAAACCTAGAAAAATATGACTCAGTATGTCTTGCATTAATTTTGACCAATCAAATGCTTTATAGAAGGAGAACATCCCCAGCCCCTCATTTTGATCAGCATGTCTGGCTTTGTTCTAACTTGTTCTGGTCATGACTGTGCAGGGTGCTTCGAAGGGTGCATAATCCATTCTGTTGTGTAGTTCCAAACAGATTTTCCAATAAGAATCACGTAAACCATTTTGTTTTAAATGACTGTTATCAATTTGCAGCCATCTAAAGGTCTCACAGTGGTGGCTAATTGTCTTTGAAGCTCAATAGGGCATAGGGATGATCACTACTGAATGGGATGTGCCAGTGCGGGAACTGGATGCGAGGAAACTCGTTAGAGTTTCTTCATTTGTTTAATGCAGCTGTTTTTCTGAGGTTTCTTGGGACGTACAGCATGAGTGAGTGTTCTTTATTCTTTAAGTTTAGTTGTTTGAGGGGAGGGGGTCGAACAGTTAATTTGCCGGGTGGGTGGAATACTTTATAATACAGGATGTTCTGCTTCTGTTCCTGGCTCAGGACACATCCCTGGGGGGAGCCGGTGATAAGGATGATAGGTGAAGATGAGATGCCATGGACCTTTACAGTCTCTGACCTGTTCGTTAAAAAGTCCAGGACCCAGTTACAAAGTGATGGTTTCAATCCAAGCAGCAGCAGTTTGTTGACTAGAGTCTACAGGACAATTGTATTAAAGGCAGAACTGAAGTCTGGGAAGAGCAGTTTGACATAGGTATCCCTGCTCTCCAAATGGGTGAGAGCAGAGTGGATGACCGATGAAACTGCATCCAATACAGACCGGTTCTTCCTGTAAGCATACTGATTTGGGTCCACATTAATGTCAATGATATCCTTTATGTGGGCCATAACCAGCCGTTCAAAGCATTTCATAATTATCAGAGTGAGAACCACTGGATCATTTCCATGTAATGGTTGCCTGTGACTCTGGAATTTGAACTGTACAACCATGTTGTATATATTTGAACGCAACTCTTTTGTATGTGTCAGGTGATGTTGTTTTCCCCCTTCAACCATGGATAATGACTCAAGTGCACAATATATCAAATAATGGGGAATAATGTTATAACCAGGCACATACCCAGACATGAGGTGTAGTCAAGAGCACTTTCAGAATTTTATAGGACCGATTCAGGTGTCTGGATCGCAGTGGTGAAGCGATGCTGTACAGTACAGTTTATCTTTTTTTTTTGCACACAAAAATTAAACAGAAGCAGATTTTAAAAAAATATAAAACTAAAACAATATTAGTCCTGGGAAAGTAAAAACAAAAGCCTAAATGTCCTCATACAAAGTACACTGGTGGCCAAAAGGTTCTAATTTACAGATTTAGCTCTTTTTGAAAAATCTTTTTGAAAAAATGTCACCAAAGTGGCATTCAGTTGATCACAATGTATAGTCAGGGCATTAATAACATGAATAATTACTATTACAATTTGAAAAAAATTGGAATTCTAGCTGTCAGATAAAATTTCACCCCATGCTTCCAGTAGTATTGCCGTATATGTGGCTGTTTGTCGGGCACTTTTCAAGCACCATACAGTCTAGCTGATCCCACAAAAGCTTTTACTAGCTTTGTTAGCTTTTACATGAAACTGGTGTTGAGCGGGTAGAATTCAATGAAGCTGTCAGCGGAGGACATGTGAGACGTCTATTTCTCAAACTAGAGACTCTGATGTACTTATCCTCTTGTTTATTTGTACATCTGGCCTTCCACATCTCTTTCTGTCCTTGTTAGAGTCAGTTGTCCTTGAATTTCATACATTGCATATCCTTCATTCCACAATGAGTTTCTACAGAAAGCCTCCAGTTTCTTTTTTGCCATTTTTGACCTAATATTGACCTTAAGACATGCCACTCTATTGCATATGAGTTGCCACCATGTTGCATATGGTGGCAACTCAAAGACAATGTTAAGCTTCATTTAATGAATCAAATATCTTTCTGCAGTGTTTGATATAAAGACAGCAAAATCTGTACATTGGCTGCCAGTGTACTTTCCCAAAAATCTAAGTTTGAATGAAATTAATAAAGTTCTTATTTTATAAAGAAATTAAGGAACAATAAAAGACAAAATGATAAAAGAAAAGAAAAAAGATAAAGGGAATGAGGAAAGAAATAAAAATTAATCACACCAATCAAATTAAGTCATTAGCTTTGATATTGATGAAGAGTTATTGCAAAACATGAAACATTTTGAGCATTTTTTTAAACAAATGGTGAATTGCAATTCTTTAAGGACAGAGGCAAACTGTTCTAAAGAGAATTCTCTCTATATAAAATTGCAAATTGACCAAGAGATGTCCTGAAAAATCAATAAAACAAAAAAAAACAGAATGGTTTTCAGAATATAGTCCCACTAAAGCATGCCAGATCATGACAGTCTGTTGCATCCTCCACAACCTTGTACTCAGAACCGGCCTGCATGCTGAGGACCTTGTTGACCTTGAGGACTGCGAGGCAAACCAGGAAGATCCACCAGAACCCCATCTGCCTAATTTGCAGGCAGAAGAGGGAAGAGACATTTGAGACATAATTGTTCAGTTATATATTAGATAACTTGTGACATAAAATGTAATTCATGTTGCTGTAAAATGCTGTAAAATAAATTATACTACATTGTAACCATCATTAAAAAAAAGTATTATTTATCAGAATATACAGCCTTATACACCTTTCCCTGACCGGCAAGTGCCGTAGCCTACATGTAGCTGTCCATGGTGCTGATTCGGTGAAAATGTATACAGTTATTTCAGAAAAAGGATTTAGCATCATCAATGGATGTTAACCATTTGAATGTTATTCTGATCCTTGTTATTATATATATATATATATATATATATATATATATATATATATATATATATATATATATATATATATATATATAATTGACTTCTTAATTATATATTGTAGACTAATTTAAATATTGCAAAAACCCCCTGCTAGCTTTAGTCAAGTATCACATAAAAAAAACTGAGCAAGAAGTGATGATAAAGTTTTAAACTGAAATCATTTATTATAATTATTATTATTTTTTTTTACTTACTGTATATTAACATGTTTGTGTGTGTGGGGGGGGTAATAGGGCCAAATGGCTCACTTCTACCATCTTTTATCCACCGATCTCTGAGGTTTGGCACTTCTTTTAAGCAACACTCGCTCTCTCCTCTTACCAGCCACGTTTAGTACAATGTCTGAGCCTGCCGATGAAGATGTTTGTCCTGCTGCACTTCCCAAGTTTGCCTCCGATACAGTAGCAATTCTAGCCATCACTGCAATAATCTCAGGTTGGCAGCAAGTTGAGATCTTAAAGCTGCTTTGGTGCACCTCACAACACCCACAGCATGTACACAATCCTCAATTAGGGTCCAAATCTGATATTTGTTATTGCTATCGTGAGGACCTACATTTCCCTTTCCAAAAACCTCACTGTTTGCTGTCTTTCAGCCATTCGCCCAGCACATTTCCATGTATTGCATCCATTTATATGTGCGTTCGCACTGACACAGTTTGCCTGGTGCAAATTGCCATCAGTGCTAATTTTATGGGTATGTTTGTGCCTTTGCATGATTTTCTTAATTTCTTTAGTGAATTGGGCGCTAAACCAGAGCAAAGAGCACTTATAAAACAATGACGCTTTTAGCAAGTGTAATTCATTCTTAGTGAATCTTATGAAGGAAGCTGCATTAAATGAGATGTTGATGAAGCCTAATACATGCACAAAAGACCTTCTATAGCAACTGCAAATACAAGCAAAACAGCAAAGAATGTAGCAAAGCAAATCAAAGCACTTAATGCTAATTAGCTAGATTTGCTGAATTTGATAGAGTTAAGCAGAGCAAAGAATTTCCCTAATGATGCTTCACCCCTACTGTTAATGAAGATACTATATAATATACAGTATTTTATATAAAAGTATATGTAAAACAAAATATATATCACCTTAGACTTCTTGGCAGAAGCCCTGAAGGATGGATAGAATATGATAAAACTTGACTGATATGGGCAGCACCATTTTGTTTACATGCAATGCAGCATAAGAATTTGGAGTTCATCAAGAATAGATGGAAAACCTAGCCCTTTATTCTTGAGGTCAAAAAAATAAATGCATCACTACATTAAATCAGACAGCTCGGAGAGTACTATAAAGTAATGGCTTTATAGAGCTGTGTAGAGCACACTGAATTTCTTGACAAAACTGACATTACCTGTGAGGCTCTAAGTGTGCAACTGAGGAGAAAGGCAGCTGAGAGAGTGGCTATCAATTCCAACTGAGAATGCTGCTTGAGGCCCGAAGCAGCAGAGGCCGTGGAAGGATCAAGGGTCTTGGCAAAGTGAGGTTTGGGCAACATTGTTGGGTCTTTCAGTGATTCACGCCTTTAGATATGGAGCGGAGATGGAACTGCAATCTGAAATTGTGGCATTTTAATCTGTGTGATGAGGAGTCAATGTATAAGGAGGAAATTCTGGATGCTGGACGAGCAAGTTAACAAGTCCAAAAAGTCGTGAAACCTGTATGTTAAGGCTGTAATCTCAACAAAAGTCTTTGCAGCCATTATATGCACAGAAAGGTGTTTTTTAAATTATTATTTAGACGCAAACTTCTTCTGGAGGCGGCTGATAAAGATGAGCATGTCGGCATTACCTGGGAGTAGATGTTCTTCTTTTTGGTTCAGCGTATCCATGCTGAGCGACAAAAGGTATTCTTATGTCAATTAACATAAATTGTGTATGATGAGTAGGACTCAAATGCAGAGGGGTAAGTGAAGTCTTTTATTGCTGACAAACAGATAATAAACAGATGAGAGAGTTAATGATGGAATGTAACAGCACAGGCTGCAGAGTGGAATGTCAGAGGGAAGGCTGATGATGATGACTGATGGACACCCGAACAGAGGAGAAGATGAGATTGGCAGATGGTGAGAGAAAATGATTAATCCACGTGGAAAAATGAATCAAACAAAAGGTAAATTCAACAGGTGATAATCCAAATGACAGGTAAATCCAACAGGTAATAATTCACACGACAGGTAAATCCAACAGGTAATCCAAATGGGAACATAAACTGGGTGAGAGAACAAATCAACCCGTAACAATGGACTGACAGGTGGGCGAGACTGCAACAAAAAATGATGAACAATCTGGCAATGAACATGAGACACAATGGTTAATCCACCAATCTGGGAGGTAAAGGGACAGAGGTGTCAGGATGAAGGGGGGAAACAAAGAACGGGATTGAGCTTGGAAACATGAAACACCCCTCTCTGGAGAAAAGTGCACATGGCAGAACAACAGCGTTGGGTTCTTGGCAGGGGAAAAGTGGGGGCAGGTAGCCTAAACAGCACTTGAAGGGCGACAGACCTGTAGAAGAGACAGTAAGGGAATTATGGCCATACTCATAATATGGTTAATTTGGAACTCCAAGTCGATAGCTCCCCTGATACCACATCATGGTTATCCTTACCAAATGCCCAGACCACCTCAACTAACTCCTTTCAACGCAAAGGAGCAGCGGCTCTACTCCAAGCTCCTCACGGATGACTGAGCTCCTCACCCTATCTCTAAGGGAGAAGCCCGCCACCCTTCTGAGGAAGCCCATTTCGGCCGCTTGTACTCGTGACCTAGTTCTTTCGGTCATGACCCAGCCTTCATGACCATAGGTGAGGGTAGGAACAAAAATTGACCAGTAGCTCGAGAGCTTTGCCTTTCGGCTCAGCTCTCTTTTTGTGACAACGGTGCGATAGAGCGAATGCAATACCGCCCCCGCTGCCCCGATTCTCTGGGCAACCTCCCGCTCCACTGTCCCCTCACTCGTGAACAAGACCCCGAGGTACTTGAACTCCTTCACATGGGGCAAAACCTCCTTCCCTTGGCAGCCCAAAATATTCATTAAAAACATTTTCTTTTGTGTTCAGCATAAGAAAGAAGTCATTTGGGTTTGGAATGACATTAGGGTGTGTACATTATAACAGAATTTTCTTTTTTGGAGTGAACTTTCCATTAAATCCAGTCACCTGAATGAGCCTCAGTGTATTATGTTGCCGCAGTAACAACTGCCAAGTAAGTGTCAGACCCTTCTGCAACCCTGATTGCAACCTACACCACACACCATCTAAGTTGTGGATGAACTTATAAACCAAATTCAGGATGGGTGCAAAAGTGTAGAAAATCACACATACTGTATTTTTCACGTACCTCTTCTCACATAACCTTAATCAGACAAAACTGTAAGATCATCCAGCCACATTCTCCTATATCACCTCCACTTTATGACTCTTTATAACTCTTATAACTTTACTGGGTTACAAGGGAATTTGAGCTACTAGATTCAGATTGGAATCAAAGTGTCTAATAAATAAATACAAAAAAGCCTACTTTCATATGTGAAGACCAAACCATCATTTTATCTTCTTTAGACTCATTTTATCAATACTTTACAATTTAAAATGAATGGTTCACCAAAAGGTGGCTGTTTTTACTCTGTGGAACACAAAAGATGTTAGGCAGAATGTAAGGAACTGCCAGGCACCAATCAATTCAACTACATGCTTTATTTGTATTTGTATTTTTACATACCAGTATATTAGTGGCCCATATATGTTGAGCCCTGTTTCCATCACAAAAAGAATGATTGATAAGTCAGTCATTTTTTATTTAAAAAGTCATATGTTGAGCAAAACTACATTAACCTCATATGACCTCACTTTTTCCTCTCTAAGGGCACGTGAGCTTGGAATAAACCAAGAGATTGATCCTTTTACATAAGTGTAAGTTCACACTAGCGCAAGCTATGAGAGGCTTAGTCATCTTTAAAGAGTCCAAGGCCATTGACAACTGAAAGCCCATGTCCTACAGAGCAAGGTAACCTTGTTCTAATGATGCCTCTCGGGAAAACCTCACAGGTCTGTCTGTCTCTCCAAGAAGAGCTGAGATCTGATCCACCATTCATGATCTTGAGTTTAAGTTGAACACAATAGGCTTGACATGACAGTGGATGTGATATAGGGGAAGCTAGATAGACAAAAAGAGTTACTGTGTGAGAAAATTACTTACTGTATATCACATCTGCACAACAGGCGTCCATAAGTGGTGTTCAACAAATATGGCTATTGAATATATTTATAGAGCCAATACAACACGGTACAACAATATTTACTTACAGCAAACGAGATATTGAAATTATATTACACAATATGTACTCAAACTTCATCAATAAAACAAAATTTAATCCATTATCATGGCTGTATTTTTATTTTTAATTTTTACAAGTCTTCTTCTTCAATGAAGTCTTCTGTTCTGTGAAAAAGTAGACAAGGTTATCGACTAATGCCAATAATTTCAAAATGCCCAAATAAAAACTGGTAAGTAATCGGCCTGCGAACATATTCCTCAATGCATGGTTAAGGTTTATGTGTGCAACGATCTGGAAGGAAGTCATGAGAGCTGGATCTAGGTGAGGCTAAGGACTTTAATAAGAAATAAACATGTACAAAATAATGCGTAAACACAGGAACAAGTAAAACGTCCCATAATGGGGAAACAAGATCGGGAGTGTTCATACAAGGGAGGTCAAAACACATAACTGACAAAGGTAAAACAGACATCAGAGCAATATATACAAACAGATAACAAGGTAAATGAAACACAGGTGAGAAACAATGAGGAACAGCTGGAAGTGATCAGAGCAGGGCATTATGGGAAGTATAGTCTGGGAGGAACAGATGACAGGAAAACAACAGTGAATCATGGCAATATGGTTAGCTTTGGCAGTGAGCCTCTGCTGGTAAAAAAATTATTATATTATTTTAGATTGAAGAGTTGTCAGTCACATGACATTAACAGCTCAGGTAATTGGCTCCAAAAACTGTACTTAAGTACAATAACAAAGTATTTGTACTTCGTTACTATACACCTCTGACCATTGCATATTATTAATACATGAAAAGCAATCTCTAACAGGCAAGACATAATCAGCTTGCATCTCTTTGAGGCTTTACAAGATAATTACATTCAAGATATTATAGTCAAAATAAAGGCACCATTATTACTCTCATTAGTTCTTTGTACATTTGACAGCTTGCTGATATCGAGATGAAGAAAAAAAGACAATGTAAGTCATTATGGGATTTTAATCAATTCTGGTGCAGTAATAATCTCTAAATGAGGACAGTCCAACTGGGGAAACAACCTGAGGTTAGTGAGATTGGAAGGAGGGGGAGAACACCATACATTCAAGTTTGTGTTTTTACGGCTCACAGCACAGAGGTACAGTTTTGAGATCTGGAAACATGGTTCACATATGGATGTGCTGTCAGTGTCAATGAGAAGCATACTATACAAGTTAATAAGCAGTGCAACAGCACATGAAGACCACCAAATGCTTAGGGTTGCCAGATCTGCGTGACATAGACAGTTCAATGAACAATCAAAACTAGCCCGAAACCAGCCCGATACCAAAACTCAAGTCCCCATTATATAGTTTCAGATTTGCCTTCATTTGTAGGCCTAATGTATGCATGTAGCAGAATTATTTGCAAAGTTCAAAGAGTTGAAGTTCACAAGCCTGACAAATGTAACGTCATAAATATTTTGTATTATTTACAGAGTAACAAAATGCAATACATTTTAACGGAGGCAGGACACGTGTAAGGTGGTTGCTTGAATAATATATCGGACAGTCATAACATTTTTTAATGGGCTATTTGTTAATGTGACAAGATGTCTGTTGATAGGACATAGTGCGTCTCATATTTTAAATGCTCCTCCGAATACAGGCCCCAGCGGCATGGCGTATGAATGTTCAGAAATGGACTAAAAGTCACAAAACTCTCACAAAACAATGATGATTTCAAGGGGTCTTAACAAAAACACATTTTCTCCCCATGTTTCCAAATCTATTTGTTTATCATGTTGATATACAACCTCATTGTCAGGGTTAATTAAAGCATTACATATTAAATGAACTGTACTGTGTGTAAGGGACAGTCTAAAAATTCCACAAACTTCAATTGCATATTCTAACATAACAATCTGTTATAAAAAATTATCTCATTCTGAATGTTGCAGTAGATTGTGGCATGATGGCTCACTTTCTACATTTGAAGCCAACGTGTCCAATGCTGAGTATAGTGTTCAATTATTTTAGAAAAAAAAAGAATACATTTGCTGACATTTTACAAACTAGCATTTTAATATTGCAAAGGTTGTAGAAGGATGCTATTAGATATGCTGACTTACTCTAGGTGAGATTTTCACAGGATGTGAAATTATACATACACAGTATTCAATAAATGTTTTTAATAATAATAAAAAAACAACAACAATATAAGTTAGTCGTTCACACCACTGGCAGCCAGCCACAACCTTTGTAATGTAATAATTACATCTTGTTTAATTTTAGTAGTGTTTTTTTCTATTATAATTGAATACTATAACCATACTGTAAAGGAGTTCAATGGGGAGGAGGCGAGAACCGGCTTGGCAATATAAATAATATTTTAACGAATAACTTAAACCAAAAGACAAATACACACATGACGGACATGTCCGTAAACTATCTCTCTCGCATCGCACCACCGTCTGCGATCGGCCATTATCCCTCTCGGAGGCTTAATTAGCCTGATAAGGGACCGGGTGTGTATAATCACGACCCAGCCCCGCCCTCTGCCCTGCCACATTACTCCCTCGTTCTCTCAGGCTGGGGAGCCCCCGGCCTGACGTACACCCCCCTCTCTTTCCCTGGGGGAGGGCGTGCTTTAAGCCTGGTCTGCCGGCAGGTCATCCCCATCTACCTGGATGAGGGAGGGGACAAGGGGAGGGAAACAGAAATAATTAAAATGGGGGGGTACTTCCTGTAACAGTGTAGTACCATCCAAAAAACCCACAAAAATGTAAACGAGAGGGAAAAGGCCAACGCAGAGCAGCAATGAGAGAGAGAGAGAGAGAGGAGAGAGAGATGAAAAAAAACCTACTCGCCGGTTCTCCGATACACCGTCGCATGGTCCTCGATCACTTCTCCACCCTCTCAGGCGGACGACAGCTGCTTCTCCCCGGGTGGACCTGAGTCAGACTCACGACCCCCGACGGTCAGAACGCCCCTCCGCGTTCTCGGCGACTCGTGGGGACACTCCTCTGCCGCTGGCAGCGGCTCCATCGCTCCAGGCGGTCGGGGAGTCCAGTCCCTACTCGCCTCACGGTCGGTCTACTCCCTCCCCCCGGTGGATGGCAGCGGCGCTCCCCTGGGTGGACAGCAGTGTCGAGGACTCCACGAGGGGCATCCCTCCTCCTTCCCGGGTTTCAGCACCAGTGTAAAGCAGTTCAATGGAAAGGAGGAGGCGAGAACCGGCTTGGCAATATAAATAATATTTTAATGAATAACTTAAACCAAAAGACAAACACACACATGATGGACATGTCCGTAAACAATCTCTCTCTCGTCATACCACTGTCTGCAATCTGTCTTTATCCCTCTCGGAGGCTTAATTAGCCTGATAAGGGACCGGATGTGTATAATCACGATCCGGCCCCGCCCTCCACCCTGCCACACATACATACTTGGAAAATCTATCCATTGGCAGCACCCTTTTGATTTTATCTTTTAAACAATTGTGTTTTTTATGTTAGAACGTTTGGCAGTTTCTGGACTTTAAGGTGGTCCCTAATGCACTAGATGAACCATGAGACCATCGATGAACAATGTACCTCGCTCACTGTTTTTACTCTCTGTGTTATAAGGTTTCCTGTTACTGTTTTCCTGAGAGAGAAAACACTTTGAATTATTTAGTTTTTTGTCTTTGGGTTTGCTTTTATGTTTTTAGGTTTGTTGTTTTGTTTTGCACTTCATGGTCACTGTACAAAACAGCTGCCTATGTCTTATTCGCAGCTTTTAGTATATTTAAAACAAAATTTAATTATTTTTTTTTTTAAATGATCTTGCTTTGCAGGGCCCCCTGGTGGCTTTGGGGCCCAAAGCAGCCACTTACTGTACACCACTTATAGCTAGAAACTGCCCTGCTTAAAGGCTTTGATTTAGACGAATGGCTGCACCTTTTCCCTTGCCCTACAATTAAGCAAAATAAACAATTCAAATGTAATACTTTTTTTCTCAAAATGTGTTTGAATCTGGCTATTTCTTAAAGTTAGGGGGGCATGTCTCCCTCAGTTATAATGGTTCCTATGCCCCTGATGGATGCATGGTGGAGCAAATGTGTTATTGTTAAAGAGAACATGTGATAAAAATGTTGTGGCTTTCAGTCCATGTCTTGTACCTTTCAGGCCATTTATAGCATACTCCTTTATTAGCTTAACTTTCAGCAGATATATGCTTTCTAATGTTTCTCTATTCAGGGAAAAAAGACCAAAAATGATTTACTCATCTCGCATGCAGAAGCATATACAAATTTGATGCCATTTTTATTTTGTAATTAGAGATTTCTTTTTTCTTTTTGTGGCATAATAGATTCTTTAGTCACTTCTTAGAAATAAACTGACTCACTTGATAGCGTGGTTTAGAAGCTACAGTATGTCATTAGAAGTAGTTCAACAAAAGTAGTCAAATTCAAATGGTTTTGCTGCACAAAAAGGAGTTTGATTATAAATGATGAAGAGCTAGCTAGATATAAATATCATGTTATTTTGCACTGTTGATCAAAATTTTGTTTGTCTATTGATCTCTGCAAGGATGATTAAAATCACAGTGACACGTTAATTTGAAATTGACAGAACTTAGATGGTTAGGATCCCTCTGACTGTGTAGCATGTGCATATATTGCCATATTTGTTTTGTTTGAGTGGTGTGTGGCAGCCACTGTCTTTGCTCAAATACTGTAACCTAAAATAATTGTTTAATCACTGAATAGAGACATGTTGTTGTAAATAGCGGTGTCAAATATAATGGGGAAAGACTTGTACAGCCACTGTAATCAACATTTGAAATATCATTGTGATTTATGGTGAAAGACTGAGGACTTACTAACAATAAGAATGCCACATGCATTATAGCCTAAAGCTTAGTCACATAGTGTCGATGAGGGGTCATCTACAGTCATCAGACAAAATGCATAATGGTGGGACAAATTTCAGTTTCACTTGAAATGCATCAAACTGTCAAAAGAAATAAGTACATTGTTGGCAAATACTAATTAAAACATACATTTCAAACATTTTTCACTCAACTACCTTAAACAGATGAAGAGATCAGGCACTGTGCGCTTTTATGTGCAAGTAGGTTCATTTGTAGCAATATTCTATACTGGTTGTGGACAAATTGATGTTAGCTCTATGACAAGATTGTTTCCCCCACATTGAAATGTGAAAATTTTTTTATTGGGTTTGAGTTAGTCTAGAATCCTTAAATTTATATAAAACATTATTTAAGGACTTAAATGCAAACGTATGAGTGTATCTGTCTTATCATGCATAAGGAGAAAAAAAAGAAGAGCCTCTGTCACACTCAGTAGAATCAGTATACAGTGTCACACTGCCCCCTGGCAAAGTAAATTAGAAACAACTTTGTAAAAAGTCTATCAACAAATGTAACACATTAAGATTTCTTTGTTCTGGAAACATTGTTCCTAATGTAAATGAGAGAAATGTGTTTATGAATGCCTTTTTTTCTTTCATTTGTCACCTTAACATTACACTGTATAAGGTCAAATGTGCATAATGTTACTACCGGTCAAAACATTTGAAACAATTGATTGAAATGTTTCTCATGATCTTAAAAAATCTTCTGATCTGACGGCGTATGCTTAAATGTTTGAAATTAGTTTTGCAGACAAAAATATAATTGTGCCACTATATTAATTTATTTCATTACAAAACAAAACATTATAAAACAAAACAAAGTTTTTGAAATTGATGACTTGGACCAAATAAAAAAGAAAAGCATCCAATAAATGCCCAACCTAGATGGGAACTCCTTCAATACTGTTTAAAAAACATCCCAGGGTGATTCCTCAAGAGGTTGGTTGAGAAAATGTCAAGAGTACATGTCTGTAAATTCTAGGCAAAGGGTGACTACTTCAAGATGTTAAAATATAACACAGTTTTGATTTATTCTTATGTTTGTTTAGTCACAACATAATTCCCATAGTTACAATTATGTTATTCCATAGTTTTGATGACCTAACTATTAATATAAAATGTGAAGAAAAAAAATTATAATAAAGAATTAGTGTGTTTCAAAACTTTTGACCAGCAGTGTGTGTGTAAATATATATATATATATATATATATATACACTCAACTGCACAAGTATGCAAATGCAGAGCTCAGTACTCAAGGGGGGCCAATAGAGTTACTGTACCTGTGCCATGTGTACCTGTGTTGAGATGTCTGTGCCATTAAACTGGATGTGTTATTATTCTGGTAGCTAGTTATAAGCATGTTAACAGTTAAACTAACTAACTTGTTCAGCATGATTCTCTTCAAACTGCTGTTCCTCCATGACATTATGGCGTTATATATGTGCCTCATTCCTGAGCGAGTAATTGTAAGTTTTGAGCACAGAGAACTATATTTTGCAAGCACATTGCATTATATTTTGAACAGAAATGAACAATCGCAAATAAAAAAATCATTTGAGCAAAGAAAAAACGATTTTGTGCTCAATAAATGTATTTGCTATTATCCATATTAACGTGCAATAATAACCCTCTCACGCAGTTTACTCAGGTGCTCTCACAAATTTATTCTCTGCGCTCTGTCAAGTCCCTCTCTCTCTCTCTCTCGCTCAACCTCTTAATTCTGTGCGCGCTCAACTCTTGACACACACGCGCGCTCAACTCTTCAAACACACGCGCGCTCAACTCTTGACACACACGCGCGCTCAACTCTTCAAACACACGCGCTCAACTCTTCAAACACACGCGCTCAACTCTTGACACACACACGCGCTCAACTCTTGACACACACACGCGCGCTCAACTCTTGACACACACACGCGCGCTCAACTCTTGACACACACGCGCGCTCAACTCTTGACACACACGCGCGCTCAACTCTTGACACACACACGCGCTCAACTCTTGACACACACGCGCTCAACTCTTGACACACACGCGCGCGCTCAACTCTTGACACACACACGCGCGCTCAACTCTTGACCCACACGCGCGCTCAACTCTTGACACACACGCGCGCTCAACTCTTGACACACACGCGCGCTCAACTCTTGACACACACGCGCGCTCAACTCTTCAAACACACGCGCGCTCAACTCTTGACACACACGCGCGCTCAACTCTTCAAACACACGCGCGCTCAACTCTTCAAACACACGCGCGCTCAACTCTTCAAACACACGCGCGCTCAACTCTTCAAACACACGCGCGCTCAACTCTTGACACACGCGCTCAACTCTTGACACACACGCGCGCTCAACTCTTGACACACACGCGCGCTCAACTCTTGACACACACACGCGCTCAACTCTTGACACACACACGCGCTCAACTCTTGACACACACACGCGCGCTCAACTCTTGACACACACACGCGCGCTCAACTCTTCAAACACACGCGCTCAACTCTTCAAACACACGCGCTCAACTCTTCAAACACACGCGCTCAACTCTTGACACACACACGCGCTCAACTCTTCAAACACACGCGCTCAACTCTTGACACACACGCGCGCTCAACTCTTGACACACACACGCGCGCTCAACTCTTGACACACACGCGCGCTCAACTCTTGACACACACGCGCGCTCAACTCTTGACACACACACGCGCTCAACTCTTGACACACACGCGCTCAACTCTTGACACACGCGCGCGCTCAACTCTTGACACACACACGCGCGCTCAACTCTTGACACACACGCGCGCTCAACTCTTGACACACGCGCGCTCAACTCTTGACACACACGCGCGCTCAACTCTTCAAACACACGCGCGCTCAACTCTTGACACACACGCGCGCTCAACTCTTCAAACACACGCGCGCTCAACTCTTCAAACACACGCGCGCTCAACTCTTCAAACACACGCGCGCTCAACTCTTGACACACGCGCGCTCAACTCTTGACACACGCGCGCGCTCAACTCTTGACACACGCGCGCGCTCAACTCTTGACACACACGCGCGCTCAACTCTTGACACACACACGCGCTCAACTCTTGACACACACACACGCTCAACTCTTGACACACACACGCGCGCTCAACTCTTGACACACACACGCGCGCTCAACTCTTCAAACACGCGCGCTCAACTCTTCAAACACGCGCGCTCAACTCTTCAAACACGCGCGCTCAACTCTTCAAACACACGCGCGCTCAACTCTTGACACACACGCGCGCTCAACTCTTCAAACACACGCGCGCTCAACTCTTCAAACACACGCACGCTCAACTCTTCAAACACGCGCGCTCAACTCTTCAAACACACGCGCGCTCAACTCTTCAAACACACGCGCGCTCAACTCTTGACACACACGCGCGCTCAACTCTTCAAACACACGCGCGCTCAACTCTTCAAACACACGCGCGCTCAACTCTTGACACACACACGCGCTCAACTCTTGACACACGCGCGCTCAACTCTTGACACACGCGCGCTCAACTCTTCAAACACGCGCGCGCTCAACTCTTCAAACACGCTCAACTCTTCAAACACGCGCTCAACTCTTGACACACACGCGCTCAACTCTTGACACACGCTCAACTCTTCAAACACGCGGCGCTCAACTCTTCAAACACGCGCTCATCTCTTCAAACACGCGACGCTCAACTCTTCAAACACACGCACGCCAACTCTTCAAACACGCTCAACTCTTGACACACACGCGCTCAACTCTTGACACACGCCGCTCAACTCTTGACACGCGCGCTCAACTCTTCAAACAGCGCTCAACTCTTCAAACACGCGCTCAACTCTTCAAACACGCGCTCAACTCTTCAAACACGCGCGCGCTCAACTCTTCAAACACAGGCGCGCTCAACTCTTCAAACACGCGCGCGCTCAACTCTTCAAACACAGGCGCGCTCAACTCATCAAACACACGCGCGCTCAACTCTTCAAACACACACACGCTCAACTTGCAACAGCGTTACAAGTGTGCCACAAAATCAACCAATCGGAAAAGTAAAGGTCAATTGTGATTGGCTGTTGGTCTCCAATCACCACGCAGCACAAAGACGACGAAAAATTTATTTTATGGATAGATGTCTTCTCTAGCCACCATCAAACATGACAGAGTCAAATGGTGAAAACTGCAACAATATGCCACAACGTCAGGTGAGTTAGTAATTTCTAGTTTTATGATGTTATGGTTTTCTATGCCTTTGATGAAACCCTGCTATTATCTACGGAAGCGTATTGCATTCACTTGAGAAAAAAAAAATCTACTCTGTTTTTCTGAATTAACGACTTAATTATCTCAGAATTACGAGATAATTTTTCATGGAAAAAAGTTTTTGCTCTGTTTTTCTGAATTAACGACTTAATTATCTCAGAATTACGAGATAATATTTCATTAAAAAAAATATTTTGTTCTGTTTTTCTGAATTAATGAGATCCCTCAAAATCCTGCCAGGAGCTCTATTTTAGCTGGATGCACATGAATTTATAGAGATATATTTTAAACTTGGCCTTCAATACAAAGACATTACTGTCTATGACATTTGTAATACTGTCATGGCTGAGACACGCTTTGATCTTCCAAAGGACACTAATTACACGAGAACTACCGCAATTCTGTAACTACTAGAATGGCCATAGCGGTCATTCTGACCGTTCATACTAGACTGGACCAAATGTCATGTCATATTTACATTCGAAACTTCTATTGAGGTTTTAGAATGAAGCTTCTAATGTCTGTCGTCATATTTTATGGCGTCATCACCCTAAAAATGTATTGAATAAAATAGAATAATATGGATCAAATGGAGCGCCAAGCGAACGCAGATAGTCCTACATAATACGATCTTTTTTTGTAATATATAATAGTGCTAGACTATATAAATACATAGGCCTATATATATTATATATTAGCTGCTAGACTGCCCCGGAAGGTGCGTGCCTCGCTTTGTGTACAGCAAGTTTTTTCCACCACAGTGAAAATGTTTTCGAAAGTCTAAACGCCAACAAACATGGATTGAGGTGGAATATTTCGTTAGATAAAAACATGTTGTGAATTTTGGAAATTATTACATCTATCCTTTTTCAAAACATGTTGACTTTTGGACTTTACAACAATCAAATTTGTATCTGTAATTAGCTACAATAGCAAGTTCTGTGGTTGTCGATGAACTAATACATTTTCACATTCATTAGAATTAAAATTTCGTGTCCTGGTGTTTATTATTAATATAACAGATTCATTTATTCATGGATTTGATTCCAGTGGTGGATTGTTTCCAATTTCCAATAACTCCAGAGCGTTGTAAAGTCCAAAAGTCAACATGTTTTGAAAAAGGATAGATTTTGCGCATCCAGCTAAAATAGAGCTCCTGGCAGGATTTTGAGGGATCTCATTAATTCAGAAAAACAGAACAAAATATTTTTTTTAATGAAAAATTATCTCGTAATTCTGAGATAATTAAGTCGTTAATTCAGAAAAACAGAGTAGATTTTTTTTTTCTCAAGTGAATGCAATACGCTTCCGTAGATAATAGCAGGGTTTCATCAAAGGCATAGAAAACCATAACATCATAAAACTAGAAATTACTAACTCACCTGACGTTGTGGCATATTGTTGCAGTTTTCACCATTTGACTCTGTCATGTTTGATGGTGGCTAGAGAAGACATCTATCCATAAAATCAATTTTTCGTCATCTTTGTGCTGCGTGGTGATTGGAGACCAACAGCCAATCACAATTGACCTTTACTTTTCCGATTGGTTGATTTTGTGGCACACTTGTAACGCTGTTGCAAGTTGAGCGTGTGTGTGTTTGAAGAGTTGAGCGCGCGTGTGTTTGAAAAGTTGAGCGCGCCTGTGTTTGAAGAGTTGAGCGCGCGCGTGTTTGAAGAGTTGAGCGCGCGCGTGTTTGAAGAGTTGAGCGTGCGCGGGTTTGAAGAGTTGAGCGCGCGCGTGTTTGAAGAGTTGAGCGCGCGCGTTTGAAGAGTTGAGCGCGCGTGTGTGTCAAGAGTTGAGCGCGTGTGTTTGAAGAGTTGAGCGCGTGTGTTTGAAGAGTTGAGCGCGTGTGTTTGAAGAGTTGAGCGCGTGTGTGTCAAGAGTTGAGCGCGCGTGTGTTTGAAGAGTTGAGCGCGCGTGTGTGTCAAGAGTTGAGCGCGCACAGAATTAAGAGGTTGAGCGAGAGAGAGAGAGAGAGGGACTTGACAGAGCGCAGAGAATAAATTTGTGAGAGCACCTGAGTAAACTGCGTGAGAGGGTTATTATAGCACGTTAATATGGATAATAGCAAATACATTTATTGAGCACAAAATCGTTTTTTCTTTGCTCAAACGATTTTTTTATTTGCGATTGTTCATTTCTGTTCAAAATATAATGCAATGTGCTTGCAAAATATAGTTCTCTGTGCTCAAAACTTACAATTACTCGCTCAGGAATGAGGCACATATATAACGCCATATGACATTAGTTAGTTGAAGCCAGCAGTTTACTCTAATGCCCACTATAGTGACCCGTCTGTTCTGACACACTTCACTTACAATGTGAAATCATGTTTACAGTTGAATTGTTTTGGGCCTAATTCATATCCACGAAGAATCTTTGAATCATTAACACTTGGAAGTGGTATTGGCATTTATACATATAGGGCTACAATTTAAATAATACATGGGGGGCTCATAAAAATCCACCCAACAGGAAGTTGGCCATTTTGGATTGTTTGAAAAATGCATGCTCTGGAATTTGAAATACTCCTCCTAGGGATTTTATGTTGCAATGTGGATGACATCATGCCAAGATATTGACAATGCTGAATTGCGAACTGATTTTTTATATATTGAACAGTGTTGCCAAATTATCATAAAAAAATTGGATAAAGGAAGAGTCTCATATCTTCTGTGTACATCGTATAATTTACATCAAAATTGAGCCAAATGTTTGACCTTGCTGGCTGATCACATTTATGTGGCTATTGCGGGTCATGGTTATAACACCACCAACTGGCGGAAGGAGGTGTGGCATGTTTAACAGACTTTGAAATATCCCTCTGATATTTACCTGAATTGCTTAAAAAATGTTGAATAATGTCAAGAAAGTTCCGATTTAAAATTCTGAAGGGATTCTTTATATCTTACACAGTGTTGCTATGGCAACACATTAAATGTCATTATCATTTTCATGTATACTCACATATTTTTTAGGTACTTTGCATGCTTGAATTTTCATGATATTTTGCACACACATCAGAGAAGTTGGCCATGTGAGGCAAACACATGGGCGTGGCTGGGGAGTTGTTAAATTAGTTATTGTGCAGCGTTGCCATCTGTTTTCATTGAGTGTTGGATCTATTGAGTATTTGTGAAGAAGTTTGTTTGTTTCGAGAGTGTGGATTATTGAAAAAGTGTGTACACTGCACACAAAGGCAAAGAAAAAAAAGCCTTACCTGAAGTGTGCCACTGCACAATATTTACATGTAACTGCATTTCCAATGTAAATAACACAATTCCAGAGGTATATAATGATGATTTGTGAGTTTTCATTGCAAAACAACCCAGCAAATTTCTGTAAAAAATGTATTTGATGACCAAACGTTTACCGTGGAAATGTAACTGATTACATTGTGACAAACGGAAAAGTTAAATTCCTGGATTTGTTGCCATAACGTAACTTTGGAAAGGTGCCAGTCCATCATGACGACATTTGTTTGTTGGTAACCAGTTGATAAATTTTGCTTTTAATAATTATTCTATGAGCGTACATGCAGTATTAATTTGCCCAACATTAATTTAGAGGCTATTTAATCAGTTGTGTGTATGAGTAACGAATGCAGACTCAAAGTTAATGTACTTAATTAATTTCGACAGTGAACAGAGAATTTATTTTTACAATAAAATGTGCTCAAATTAAAATCTACTTCGACTATCTTAACACCTAATGCCTTGTATTACATTTGTTCATTTAATTAAAACTAATTTAATTTAAAACCATTTTAAGGATAAATAAAAATGGTAAATGACTTCATTACAATACAATCTTTAGATCTACATATTTTTGTCAATAAATAATTATAGCAAAAATTTTACATTTATCAGGTAGCAAAAACAAATACAATTAACAATTAAAAATTGATAGAGAGATTAGAATGCAAAGACACTGTAGATGCTAAAGGGATTTTTATATTTTTAATGGTATTGGCAAAGCAATGAGTTTATTGCGAAAAATGGGAAACAGGAAGTGCCTTATATCATCTGTGTACACTGTGTGATTTTGATGAAACTTCAGCTGTTTGTTTGGTAATGGGGCATGGATGTGGCTATTATGGGTAACATTCATAGCACCACCAACTGGCAGCAGGAAGTATGACACTTTTAACAGACTTTGAAATAGCTCTCTTGCGTTTACATGAATTGCTCCAAAATTCTTTAGAATAATGTCAAGACTTTGCTAATGTAAAATTGTAAAGCAATATTTGTTTCTTAAATACCGATGCCATGGCAATGCGTTAATTGTTATTATTCCTTTCTTCCTATATTTGGGTGTTTTTGGATGGGGGGCTCTCTAGCAACCCTTTTAAAATAGGCATGTAAGACGGCATCTGCAGCACCAACAATTTCATCTACATTCACCATAATTGGTACATATATAGTTCTCATCAAGCCGGACAACAAAATTACAGTCATTAGCCCCACCCAACAGGAAGTCTGCAATTTTGGATTGAATGTGATTTTTTTTTAAATTGCAGGCCCTGAATTTATAGGAACGCTCCTCCTTGGGAATTCATGTGTCTGGCACCAAACTTAGGCAATATCATGCCAAGACATAGAAGATGCTAAATTGCAAACAGTTTTTTTGTATATTTTGAACAGTGTTGCCATGGCGAGGCAATAAATTAAGGGCAAAAGTGTTAAACAGGAAGTTCCAAGAAGGGCTTATCACATTTATGTGGCTATTGTGGGTCACAGTCATAGCACCATTAACTGGCAGCAGGAAGGCAATTTTAACAGACTTTGAAATAGCCTCTTGGGTTTAAGCTTAAAAATTCTTTAGAATAATGTCAACACTGCTGATGTAAAATTGTAAAGGGATACTTGATATCTTAAATACTGTTGCCATGGCAGTTTATCATGCAAGTGAAAGCAGTTTTTAAAGTGAAATAAAAAAAGATATAGAAGTTAAAGTTTATTGTAATGAAAATGTACTGCAAAAACATTTTATTTTTAAATAAATAAAATATCATAAATATATACTAGAAAATTAAAGCCAGTTATGTTTCAAATTTTAGGCGGAGTGCCAAAGTGCTGAGAGGCAGTACCAGAAATGTCCAGTACAGGTAAGCCAAACATTGGTTAATGATTCCCAAAAGTCAATATCTGCACAATGAACTAGACAGGAATTGGTATAAAAACACAATATGAATTTGAGTACAATAATAAAAAAATATCAGTTATATGAAATCTTTTTCTAAGGACAGAACAAGTATTATCATTATTATTTGTATTTATTATTAAACATGATATTATAGATAAAAAAATTAACATTTTAGAATATAATGAAACATCATGGTTGTTTAAGCCAATGAGCATTAAGCTGTGTTGTCAGCAAGTCGATTCCATCATGCTTGCAGCTGTGGCCACCTCACTTTCGTGGGAGTATTTTTGACATATTCACCATGACATCATAGCAAGATGGACAGATTTCTTAACAGAATGCACCTGTCTGTGATCAACGGTGATAAGTTCTGTGAAGAACTTGCTCTTCTCAAATGAGGCTTTTGCCATTGTGCATCTGATCTGTGTTGAATGAGAGCTCTGCTTGTGAATCACAGATCAAGGTGTGGGTGAGCTCAAAATATGCTGAAAATAATAAGCTCCAGCAGTTCTCTGAGGTGAAGAAGCAGACTGAGTCCATCTAGCACATCTTACCCCGGCACGGTTCAAGATCCTGCACCCCGTCTGCTCACAGAGGGCGTCCCCCTGTGGCGGCAAAAGCCCAGGCGGCTCTGCCTCAACCCGAGCCCAGTTCTCGGTCCCATCGTAGAACCCCCCAAAGGAAGCTGAAGCCTCGTCTCTCGGGCCGGCACGGGGACCCAGAAGGCTCCTAAGCGCCCTTGAGATGGATGACCCAGGGAGCGAGACGTCCAATACAGAGCTGGTATCCAGACCACTCCATCCCCCGCTGGAGGGCCGGGAGGTAAATCCCTTGTTTCCTTTTCTCTTTTGGTCGCCGTACCCACATTTTCAAAAAGAGAGTGGTTTCCTCACTCCTTGGGTCACGTAATCATGTCCACAGCCGCCGTCGTCACAGCTGCCTGACACCGAGCACACGCAGCCAGTGCCCCCCACACCATCCGACTCAGCTACGCAATTCAGTTCACCAGGCCACCCTGCGTGCAGAGATCGCAACCCTTCTTCGCAAGGGTGCAATAGAGCCTGTCCCTCCAGCCGAGATGGGGAAAGGGTTCTACAGCTCTTCATCGTGCCAAAGAAAGGTCATGGGTTGCTACCAATCTTGGACCTGTGATTTGAAAGGCATCAAAAGATTGCTCCAACCTGGAGCTCTTGCAAATTGCAACGTTGACAGCTTTGTCGATTATAAGCAGGAGCGACAGTGTTAACGAATCGCTCGCTTACAGAGATGCAGAATAACGCCATTCGCATTTCAGATTAACAGGTTTGTGAAGGTTTATACATGTGTAATTTCGTACATTTTTTCCAGATCTGACTATAAAAGTCCATTCTTAAGCTATAAATAGCCATGTTAAAGCATGGTGTCAACCCATTTGTAAATAATAATAATAATACATATAAACATTTGTAAACATATAGATAGACTTAACGATGCAATGAATTTGAGCCTAGATATTGCTTGAAAGCATTTAATAGAATAGGTGCACAAAGCTTGATTGATTTGCCATTTCAAAAATAATAATAATAAAAAAAGCTATATGAACAAAAGAGAAAGGACGATGATGAAACATTAAAGGTTTTATGAATTTAGAAAAGAAAAATATTAGAGAAAACTTTTAAAGTCCATTCCATTGCCAGCACGGACCATCTTTTAAAGGTGTTAATAATGTTTATTCTTTTGATGCTTTTATTGATTCCAGTGGAAACAAATCATACTTCATCATCACAATTTTTTTTATTCAAAATGTTTTCGTAGGCCAGAAACCTACTCTACTACTCAAGTACGCAAATGCAGAGCTCAGTGCTCAAGGGGTACTCAAAAATGTAATGATAATATGATAGCAATGTTAACGTCACGGTGTCAACCCATTTGTAAAATAATAATATTAATAATAATAATAACAATAATAATAAAATACATATAAACATAAGTCAATTGGAAATAACCGCATGACCTCATAGCCTGGATGCACACCAAGTATCAGGCAGTTCGTTCCGGTACAGTAATCTGTTCCGCATATTGCAGGATTCCTGTGCGTGAAGAAAAAAAAAAAAAAGAAAGAAAAAAAAAAAAGTCGCCTCACCTGCTGAGCGCTCCAACATATCACTCCGCGGGGTCAGTTTATAATATTTGTATTTTTCACTGGTATTTGTTAAACGACAATATATGGTTTGAAACACGATACTATTACTATTAAAACTAATTAAATGTATTTCCAAATGAGAACGTGTCATTCCTCAGAGTGCCGAGCTTAATATTGTGGCACTATTTAACATTGTATCGCTCGCAGGGCGTGATTTGGTAACACTCAAATATGGCTGCCATGGAGTGCGAGCTGCAACTTTAATATTTGTATTATTACAGAAACGTTCTACTTCAGGCTACGTCATACAACGGCGTCAGAATTCCAAATTTCGCTTGTGTGAATGGTTAATACGCATGCAAGGAAGTCATCTCGGTGTGTTTCGGGTTTAAAGTACTGCTCGAAATTTCAGCTTGCTCCGTGAGCTCGTCGGGATTGAACGCTTGAAAGCGAAATCGTTCGGTTTTCCATGAATTAGAGATATTCTGGGCTGTAGTTCCCCCCGAATGTGGCGAGAGATCGGCTCCTTTCTTCGGGAGCTCAGATAGCGGTCGGTTTGGCTTGTTTTCGCTCGAGTAATGGGATGTAACCCGCAAGGATTTGGCGATGTGGGATGAAGCGGAATAAAGAAAAGTGATCAGTTCAAACCGTGGGAAAGCAACTGCTTTCTGTCTATGGATTTAATGTAGTTTGTTTTCTGGATATAAACGTGGATTTTACTGGAATACAGTTCCGTTTCGCAGAAGATATTGCTTTGTCACGCTGGCTTATTTTCCCGAGGAATAGAGGTCTGTTCCTCCCCAACCCCCCAGCGCCACAAACACTAAACAAAAGTACTATATGTCACATATATGACGGTTGTTGTCATGAAGGAAATAAATAAAAATTGCTAGGGACGAAGAGGTAAGTAAATATCGATCGATGAGTGTTGTTGTGTGTTTCTCGTCATTATTTGTGAGATGTTTTTATCGTTTCTATCGCGTTTCCACACACCGAACAGTTCGTTTTGACTGGGTCTGCTGCTTCTCTTCATCTTGTATTACCACTAACCATTTATTTTCTTCTAAACCCACTTAAACGTCTTTTATAAGGTTCTGCATCTCTACTGCCCATTGCCTTTAATGCGCAGTTATATGATTCCCTCTTGGAAAGGCGACTCCAGGCTTGAGTAATGTTTCCAAGTTGGTCAACCGGGCTGCAAGGCCTCAACACTATCCACTTGCAGCCTTTCTGGTGTTTTTACAGTCCTCTTTCCACTATAACACCACCACATTGATCACTGTGCAGGCAATAGTCACAAGCCGGGCGACAAATGTTGCATCTATTGACAGCAGTGATACTGGGTGTTCAGGTAGGTTAAGCCTTTGGGCTCCCTAAAGAGTGCGAAGCCGACTCTCATAGACAAAATCACCTGCTTTTACATTTTACAAAGAAGTATTTAACAGGGTAATGAGTATTTCATGGCATGATGGTATTAATGGCACCCTACAAACACAAATCTCTGGGGACGAGTTAACAAAGGCAAAAAGGTGGACATGCCCCCTCATGTGAAGAAGCACTTGCTTTGTGTGCCGCTGTTGTTTCACCAAGGCTGTCTTTCTAACTTGTGCTTGATTCCTGCATGTGTTATGACATCACATTATTTGAGATGTGACTTTATTTTCAGATATGCATTGTAGGGTGTTTACAAATGCAGTTTTCTGAAGTATTCATGTATTTGTTTGTTCAGGGAGCCAGACTCCAGATAACTTTAAAGGAAGTCATTTGTACATGGCCACTAGAATGTTCCTTCCTCATTTCATAGATGAATACATGGGCATTAGTGATTCAAGGGGCAAATTATTCAGTATATTGACATTTCTGGAGGACTTTGCTTCATATTCACTAGATAGATATTGTAAAAGTGAAAAGGTATAGTTGTTAATAGCTTGTAGTCAGGTTGATTCAGTCATAAAAACATCTATATTTGTAAGCCAGTTAATTTCGATGTTACGTGGTAGACAGATGGATGGATGGATCGATCTTTATTTAATCCATGGGGAAATTCAAGAGCAATCCAGCAGTAACATCAAATGTAGCCTGCAAAAATTCCCAACTACATGCTAAATGTTCATTATTGCAGTAGCAACAGTTTAAGATATAATATCAAGTGCATTCATTATATAATGTACATATGAAAAGAAATTGAGGTGGTAGTGAGACACTTTCAATGGAAATAAATGGGGCATGATTTTGGGGGGATTAAAGGCAGAAATGTGAAGCTTTAATGCAAAGCAATAATTCTGTTAAAACTAGTGTATAATTCAAGATGTAACATTGTTAAAAATGTAGTTTCTTCGCTTGTTTATGGCGTCATGGCAAACAACATTGTATAATTGGATAGAACTTTTCTGTGTAGTTATAATTGTACATCTAGGTTGCCATGACCGTGTAATGTTAACAGACCCTAAAATGACTGTAAAAATGACAATTTAGACATCTTTACAGCTCAAATAATACATTAGTTTTAACAGAAGAATTATTGTGTGCTTTTATAAAATTACAAGCTTCACATGTCTGCCTTTTAAACCCTCCAAAGATTGGCCCCATTCACTTCTATTGTACGGGACTTTTCACCCATATAAAAAAAGTCCCAAGAGTACAAAAGTTACAAAGTACAAGACCGTTACGGGCGCTTCATTTCAAATCACAAGTATAGGCTATATATGGGAGAATCAAACGTCCACTGCTACTTTTGCCATGAGGATTCAGATATATCGCAAATTATTGCTTTGTTCTGTGACTTGTTTCAAGTGTGCTGCATCTATAGCCAACATCTGGCAAGCAATCATTTTAACAAACTTTGCTCGTTGAATTGTAATGATAAATTATTTCATATTATTTCGGCTCTATCTACTGGGGTTTATGAATATACACACAAATTGTGTCTGTCTTGATAAGCATGATAATTTAGATATATTGATTTCTAGATAGACTTGGTTTGGATAAAATGAATACCTGCAATGGCTAAGAATTATTTTGCAATTTTCTTATTCTAAAATATCTGAACATTTGGGTTTATTAGATTTTAAATTTGCACTGTTGACAACTTCCCCCTGTGGTGCGTTTGTACAGTTTTCTTGCACATCTTTGTTTCCTGTAATGAAAAGACCTTGGATTTCTCTAACCAGGATGCCTTGAATTCTAATAAAGAACAAACCATTTGAATCATGTTGAAGTACATTTAAAAGTTGAAAAAATCTAACTGTGAATCCTTCATAAATTTGGTCAAAATAGAGATTAAATATTTTTGCCATATCGCCCTGCTTGTAGCTAAACTTTTGAAACAGTGAGTATTTTAATGTTGACTGATTAGACTGAAAGTCGACAAAATAATTCTGAAGCAGATTTCTGTTCTGGGAAAATGGACCAAAATATGATGATGACACTTTGCATGAAGGGGCTCTTTAGAATATGAGTGTCTCTCCCCCTAGCAATAGCAAGTAGCATGTTAATGGCTGTGATGTAAACTAAAGCTAATTGTCCATTTTAAAAAAAGAAAAGGAAAAAGGATGAGCCCTTCAATATATGCCGACTCAACTGCCAATTTCAAGGAAATACTGTACATCACAACATGGAAAATAAAACTGGGTAATACTTTACAATTGGGGTCCATTTTTTTACATCATGAACTAACTTTTACAGCATTTATTAATCTTATTTCATGTTAATTGTATGAACTAACTTTTACAGCATTTTTTAATCTTATTTCATGTTAATTGTTTGAACTAACAATGAACAATTGTATTTTTTATTAGCTAGCATTAACAGAGATTAAACAATGCTTTAAATGTTTTTGTTAATTGTTTGTTCATGTTACCAAATGCATTAAGTAATGTTAACGAATGGAACCTTATTGTAAAGTGCTACTGAAAACTGCTCTTGAAGCCTTTTCATGGGGTCTTTAAATGACTGTATCATTGTGTTCGAACAGGCGAATGAAGGCTTGACTCAACCATGTGAGGTCTAATTGTTTACTCAAGACAGGATACAATGAGCACAGCCCAGGGAGGTATCCCACGTAGTTCCCGGAAAAGAAAGCATCCCTTTGGCAGCTTGCCTCGTCAGCTGAGTGGACAGGTTGGCAGAAGCACCATGCAGAGCAGGCGCAAGGGTCAGCACTGTGGATCCGACAGACCAGCAGCTAACAATATGCACATAATTCAGAAAGAATACAACAGCTAGAACTTGGTCTGTCAGTGTGTCAGCCCCTTAACTGTGTTTATTATTGGAGCATGACGTTCCATGTAGGGTGCCTTGCTTATATGTCACAATGAATGAAATCAAGATTGATCCACAAAAATGGTTTTAGGGAGATGGCTTAATGTTTTTTTTTATTTTTTATCATTCAGTAAGATTGATAAGTTGACAAAGCAGAGTTACTTAAGCTGTGTTTTAAGATGAGATCATACTGTTGACCATACCAAATTCAAAATAAGTTTAGACACATTTTTGTAGTTTATTAAGCAATAAGCTTTGGGATGCCAAACATTACAGTCGTTTTGCCATGGGTTAGGGGCAATTTTATGCACAACTCAAGGTTGAGTGCCTAAAACCCCCTTAACTGCAGTAAAGTCAATGAAATCGTTGCCTCTTGTGGCTCATTGCTTTAATAAACTACAAAAATGTGTCCAAACTTGTCTTCCTATAAAACAGTGCCAGCAGCAAAATAATCAATGACAACAGTGTTGAATAAATTAATGCATTTATAATTAAAGCTGAAGTTTACAATTTCTGCACCACAAACTGAAATTGCAATAATAAACAGTTTTCAAGCAGTTTCCCGAATACTCTACCATCTGCTGTTGATCAAACAAACTGATAGCCTCGCCCCAAACTTGTGCCGTTGGTTTAATCAATCTAGCTGTGTTCAAGTTGTCAAGGAAATCAACCCATGAATGGCTTACTTTTATTTGTCTCTGCATATTAAGCTGGGAATGAGAAAGTATTTTAACAGCGACGAAACTATTTTTCCAATAAATAATGTAATTCTTTAGCCTAACCGTGGCTGTTTACGGTTGCCAAGCAATGTTGCAATTTGGCATGTTTTTGTAGAACATGTGGTCACAGTTATGAATGCGTTCATAAACGCTAAAGTGTACTAACACTTGACTGGTTTTCAAATTTACTCATGGAGGAATGAGTAAGAGACTTGGACTCCCCATAATGTGCAAATTATACCAGTTTGTGCAAATAATTTTTTAGAATTAACGTAAGGGATTATTTTCTTCTTCGGCATTACAGGTCTTTAACAAAATTATAGTTAAAGCCTCACTGCTTTGAGAATGTTAGGTTTAGAAGGTGTAAATATGTTGCAAAAGTGATGAAAAATAGTTGAAAATCTTTCCTAGAAGTCTTAAATTATGTAATACAGGAGTCATAATGGGGAACAATATTTTGAATAACGGACATGTTCTGTTTTTTGGTTACTTAATGCATTATGAATCTGTAGATGTATCTTCAGTTGAAGTCATCTGTTCTAAGATTAGTTGTGCTTAATGAGCTGCATTTTCTTTTACAGAATGTCATCAGAGGAGAAAAGTCTGGACCCCTCTGACAAAGGACCCTCACCAACCCCTAGCGGCTCTGGGGCCACTCCAACTGGTAGTCCGGCCCCCACAGATAAGCGGCCCCGGGGCCGCCCTCGGAGGGACGCATTATCCGCTGTACCCAGACAGAGAAAAAAGTAAGTTCAGCTTAACTTTTGAACTAATGCCTGCAGGACGATTACAATAGGTGATTACAATTTACCAAGTGACAATGCTGCTCTTGACATTCATCTGCATATAATATGTGATTATTGGTCCTAAAAGAGGACAACAAAAGAAGTCAACTCAATTTCATATCAAATGATTGAATTGCAGTGTTGTGTTGAACAGGGGTGGACTGGGAAGAGAAATTGGCCTGGGATTTTGCATGGAAACTGGCCCAAAAGGTCATCGCTGTCCTTTTCTACATATAGCATCCCCATATCGCGGCACCATTTTGTGACCGGTTCTGCATAACGCGGCAGCTCATTTCAGCTTATTGTTACCCTTTCGGCCCGTTTCGCAAGCTCTCTTGTTTTAGCACATCGTTTAACTGACAGGTGAGGTTGGTGCCCTGCTGCTGTCTGGATGCATTCAGGACAGATTAGTGTTCATATATCAAATGTGATGTGGTCACAAATGTGGTTTTCATGATCCGATCACAAGATGTTTTGCATGTTTGACTTAAACAATAGTAAAATGGTAGAATAACTTTGTGTCCCACTTTATTTTTGGAACTGGAATCCATTAATTTAAAAGTTGACTTGGCATTGACTATTTCATAAGATCAAAGCAATTTCACACAACGTTAGTATTGCCACAGCTGCAAAACAAAAGAATGCAGCCAGGTGGTTGGAAGAGGTTAAAAATAAGTTAGATTGGTGACATCAGCCAAACAAACCACACATCATTTTCATAAATCAAATTTATTTCAGACTGACTTAAAAACAAAGAAAAATAGTCATGGTTAACAATAGAAGGTGCGATGTTCGACGCTGGGCAGTTCGATTGTAGACCGCTTTGTTGTTTAGAATGGGAGTGATCTATAAAGGCCCCGACACACTCACAGCAAAGTTTTGAGAGTGTTTTTCATTCTTTGCTCAGAGCCAGCAAGCAGTTTGAACATTTAAGCAAAGACATACTGTTTTCGAACATTCAGACGTCGGCCACAACACTGTAGGAGGCGTTTGGAGGAGCACTTAAATATGAGGATGCTCAAGATTACATGTAAAACATCAAATAATATGATATTAAAATGTGTAATCAATGGCTTCATGCCTCATTCTATGAGTAAAATTCACACAAGATCAGTGTGAATCGTGGACCAATGGCAGTAATAAGGTATTTAGCAGCTGGTATGAAGTTTCCCTGGAAGTTTGTGCTGGCAAGCTGTTACGAACCACCAAAGCGATCTCCTTAGTCTTGGTCAGGTTTTGATCTAAATGATGTCACACCCATTGCTCCAATTTCTTATGACGTGTGCAGGGGCCTTAAGCGGACCAAAAAATTAACCAGTTGAAAAAGGACCCAGTTCTCTTCACATTCACACTGCCCTTGGCCTTTATTTCTTTTTTGGCCACTTTAGTCAGGTGTCAGTTCATTTTCTATTCACACTGTGTTGTTTTTGTTAAACCCAGCCCACTAAAATATAGTATTGATGATCACAATATATATTATTGTGGCGGTGGTGTAGTGGGCTAAAGCACATAACTGGTAATCTGAAGGTTGCTGGTTTGAACCCCACAGCCACCACCACTGTGTCCTTGAGCAAGGCACTTAACTCCAGGTTGCTCCAGGGGGATTGTCCCTGTAATAAGTGCACTGTAAGTCGCTTTGGATAAAAGCATCTGCCAAATGCATAAATGTAAATTATTAGGGCGATATTTAATGTTCGAGTACACCACGGCGTTCATTTGAATCTTTCACATATAGGTCAAAATTCCTGCAAACATTTTTCAGACAGCTGAAATTAACCAAGTGTGAAAACACCCCAATGATAAGGTCATCTCCCAAGTGACAATAAATGGATTAGACCAG